>NW_017259306.1:2463320-2477143 GCF_001594045.1 Atta colombica | reverse complement strand
TATATATATATATATATATATCTTGAGACATAAATTTATCGCGAAACTGATCAACGCTAATAAGCCACGCGCTGTCCTCGAACAGACGCACGCCCTGACCAGTTTCCCGATATAACCGGCATTTCTCATCAGATCGAACCGATTCCTCTTGTTCGCCAGCGAGGTGCCACGCCAGACGCGTTACCTCCATGTGTCTTGCCCGATACTCAGAACGGTAACTCGTTCAAGACTCAAGACGACAAACTCGTTTTACGTACCCACCATTCCAACCACTCGCGATCTCGTCGAGCGTGCATCAATTACTCGTGAGAGCTGATGCAATCTCATAACGAATAACCGCATATTTTATACCAGGTTAAATTTAAAAGATATTAATTCCACATACAAAAAAGAAAAATCTGATCAGTATCTTATTAATCAGTAATTTACTTTCTTATTGTCAAAATGTTCATTAACTGTCTAAAGGTTTATATAAATATAGATTCGAATTTATACATGTATGTCTTTATAATTTCTGCATTCCATAAAGAATAATAATAATAATAATAATAATTTTACTGACTGTACAAAGAAAGTAACAAGTACAATACAAGTCGCACTGTTAAATCTATAATGTCAAATTTAACTTAACGTGAGTCACCACTGCTCCTCAATCATATCGTTATTTTACTAAAACAATTTGATACTATCTAGTGTTAAATTTAATTATTATTATTAAATTTAATTATTTGATAAAAAATAATGATATATTTAGTAGGAGCACATTTAATAAAGCGACTCACATTAAATTAAACTTGACACTATAGATTTAATAGTGTAGTTAAAATAAACAGAAATAAGTTTTAGATTTTCCTTCATTCGATATATCGCACATCTGAATTAATTGTTTACGTTCTAGAATCTAAAAATTCTTCCTGTATAATTGCAATTTTTATTTCATTTCTTTACTGCGACCACTTGCTTGGAGTTCTTGATATATTCGTGCAATTTTATCGCAATCGATGAAGACACGCAAATACCGATAAAAAAATGAAGTACGTTCTACCAATTACTCCGGCGAACGTCCTCGTTCCGTCATGAGTCGCGGCGACAAGGGTTCGATCATTGACTCGCAGCATCCGACGACACGGCGCGGCGCGGCGCATCCGATGCTATCCATTGAAACTGCCGGCGCAGAGTGAAACGAAGGTAATCGAGCGCGTCCGCGGACATACCGTGCACGCACATAAACGTCCCGAGTATCTCTTCTGCGAGACGCCATCCTCCGCCATGCCACCGGGAGAGGACGACCGGAGAGAGGAGCCTCGCTACGCCGCGCCGGCCGTCATGACGCTCTTCCGCGGGCGGTGAGCCCGAAGCGGGCGAGAACAGAGCCGCAATTTGCGTAATTGCGATGCATCCTTCCCCTGCATCCGCGACAGGATGCCTCCGCGGCCCTGGACTCTGGACATCTCCCTCCCCCATTCCCTCCGTCTCCGTCTCCGTCTTGCCCGTCCCTCGTCCCTGTATTTTACGAGCGCTATAGATGGAAATTTCGCGGCCATTTCGAAGCCATACTCTACCCCTCGAGCCACAGTACGATGGCAACGCCAATTAGTTGCATTCACGCCTCGTCCTCTTTCCCTCTGCATCAGGCGCAGGTGCCAGGGGTGTGATTTCCGATGACGGTAATCGCGATTCCGACCGCGCCGCGTCGTAATGCTGATCAAAGACGATAGTTGAAAAGAGAAAAAACGAGCGGTATGCGCGCGTCGTCCACGCCTATTTACCGGAGCGCACCACTGAAATCTACATAATAATATTATAATTTACAGAACAAGATATCTCCTCGCTCTCGATGATCCGCGGCCGCGGGGATGTTGGCGGTGGATGAATGGCGCGCGCGCTCAACGGGAAACGTTTCGCGGTAAAATGTCCACCGTTGCACGCGGCGTAGTATTAATTTTATTTATGGAGGATGTGCCGCAACCAAGTGGTAATTCTGATAAGATGAACGCATGAATCGTAACGCCAAGTATAGAGCTGTTTCTCGTAATTCGTATTTGCAAGTTTAAATTCTAATGACACTACATGAGAATCCAGCCATTTATCATGTTATTAAAATATCAGAGTGCTGATTAATTTTATTCAAGTTTCTGCTGCGAGTTAAAAGATATTACATACCATATTTTATAATCATGCTTGATCGTGTCATTTAAATAGCAATATATTTTATGATGATCGATTCTTCATCGTAAAATGTATATTCATGCCTCTCTCTCCTTCAAGTTATTCACATAAATTCAGATAACATGACACAATAGATAACTTTCGAAAATTCCCTTGAACACATTACCTTTTTTAGAAACACAAATCAATTTTTGGAAAACCGATAATTATACGCTATCAACCTAATCAAATGTGTAATTATTCGGATCGCGGGCCAGCGGAACGCGTGTTGTACCGCAAATTGGATGCACATATTTTACGAGTACGAGTGATTTAATACCGGTGGAATATACCGGTAGTTAGGCACGAAATTGCAACAGACCATATCCCCTCCTCGTCAACATCGATGTGCAAAAAGCACAGCGAAAAAAGTGCTCGTTACATTCCGGCCGCGACACGCGAAGCCGTATTTAAGCTGGTTTAGCTGGTCCAACGCGATGCACCTGTCTTTAAGTCATCTTTGATGACTTTTGAGAATACTCGAAACAGATATCGATTACAATGAGTGTTTCATTCAAATCCCTAATAAAGAATATTTTGAAAAACCAAGTTTTTACAATTTTTTATCTTAAATCTAGCAATTATTGATTTCACTCATTAGAGTGACAATTCGCTCTAAGAGTGTATCCACATTCAAAGATTTGATGTGAATTTATATTTATTTCGACAATATGAATGTAAGATCTTTAAATATAACACAGGCTTGGCTCGATGTTCGGCTTGATAATCTGAACACACCCTAAAAGTTTTAAAGAGTAACATTATGATTGATGAAAAGGTTTATGAAACAACTTTTTAGTTAGACAACTTTTATGTTTTACATTGACACACATTTATAAGATATTTATTCTCATCTAATTTAACTGCTACTAAATTAATTATATATAATTTGTACGTAGCACAATTTCTTATTAATGGTCTTCAGTGTATTTTCTTTATTATATATTACTATTATTATTATATATTATATATTACTATTTTATTCTTCTTGTTCTTATTCCTTGTTTTTAAGTTTGTTGTTCTATCATTACATTGTATTACTTATTCCTAATACATTTTTACATTATACTTTTATTCTTTAACAGAAATAATTATAATATCTATAATACATACAAATTACCAGATGAATACACTATTAATAACATTCTGATTAATATTTACTACATACGGAGCAATATTATTGCTCCGTATGTAGTAAATATAATTTTAATATTGCGATCGAGAGCGAATTATAATTGTATGTATCTTCCTTTTGTAATAATTTCATTGATTTTTGTTAACATTGATAATGATCCGACATAGATCGAAACGTTTATTTTTGTTTTGTTTTGTTGATTACCGACATATTAAAGTTTATATTTAGCTAATTGACAGATTTATTTATTAATATTTTCAATTTTTAATTTATAACGATTAATCTTAGGCTTATAGCCCTTTTTCATTCGGTTTTTAATTTATTGAGTCTTATTATTATTTTAGTCTATATAACAAATGTTTGTATGTTTGATTGAATTTTGACTACACGAGCTCAATCTTTTGTATTGTACAATTTCAAAATTTCTGTTAATTTATCAAATAGTATTTCATCAAGATCAAGAAATTCAAGAATTATGTCTTGGTTTTGTCTTGACAAGCCCTTTTGTCAAGACAAACCCTTATCTTGGATCAAAACAAAAAATTGAAAATTAATTTCGAGACAAGATAAGATTGTTCATCAAGATTTCTTGACAATAAGTCAAGAAATTTTTTGAAATTTCTTGAATTCCCGTGACAGTTTTTATTTTTAATACTTTATTATTTTAATATTCATTATTTTAATATTTTATTATTTTATTTCTGATTTGAAAAGTTTTGAATAAGTTAGATTTCAACATTTTCAATTGTATTTATTGGTACTTATAACAGATTATATAATATAGAAATATTCATACATTTTCACTAAATAGCAAAATAACATATGAGTAGAGTGTAAATCGACTATTGAAAAAGTGAAGTCCCTAATCAATCAAATTAATCTAATCAAATTAAATTATACATCTTTGTTATACATGATATTAACCTTTACATTAATGTGAAGGAATACATATAAAATTAATATTGCAAGATTACTTGCAAAAGTATATTACGTATAAACATTTGCGTATTTCTACTAATAATATCAATTAAATCAGGAATGATTTAAAATATGTAGTAATTATAATAATAAGAATTATATCTAATAATCTTAGGAATTTAATAATCTGAAATAGTTACATTTGGTAACCTCATGATATTAAAAATGATAATTTGAAAAATATTTTTAATCTTTATTAATAGATTTGTGTATAATAGTCATCATAGGCACGCTTTTAAACCATGAATTTAAACATAGTAAACTACGACTCGACATTCAATTTGTATGTTTTCTTATTACCTCTTACGACATGATAGTCAAACAGTCACAAGGGCCCTGCTTAAAAAAATCAAGAAATTTCAAAAAATTCAAGATTCTTGAATTCAAGACTAGAAATATAATATCAAGAAATGATCAAGATGAGAAAAACGAAATTTCTTATCTTGAAAATCAAGACAAGACAAGAAATGCTCTTTAAGACAAGAAATCTTGTCTTGATGAAACACTGCTATCAAAATTATCCTGTTTTATTCTATCAGAAATTTGATAAGGATGACCGACTACTCGTTCAATTTGTCTTTTAACGAACGGGAGATAAATTTAAAAATCAATAGACACGCCACTCGTTTTGCATGACTCGCGTGCGTACACGCGTTCATTGCGAGCTACACGCGACACTGCGGGAGTGGCTCGCGGGCGCGCCCTATGCAGCAGGTTTGCCGCACCTCGCCTGCATGCATCTGCCTGTATCAGGGTATCGATGCACTCGGGAGATCGGCAAATCTAAGACCGTGCAACTGGTGTCCAATGGCGTGTCAGCAGTCGCTACACATTGGCGAGCGAGCGAGGTGAGGCGCGCGCCCGCGCCAGCCGGAACGAAGAGTGAAAGATTTTGCTTGCTTATTTCTTTAGTCGCACCTCCCCTCATAACGACAGTCAATACTCTATCAGAATTCTGCGTATAAGAATACAGAAAGCGCATTTAACGATATACAAGCGGAATAATTGCAAACGAAGTCACAAAAGTATATCCTTAATTCATTAATGTTCATTAATTTCTACTCCAGTTGTAGATTAATCTTAATCTCGGTTTAACTTTCTTTCCATTCTTAGAATTAAAAAAAGATAAACAGTAAGATAAACTGAAATTAAAATTAAGTTACAAGAGTTAGTAGAAACAGTTAGTAGAAACAGGCATAGGTTAGATATATATTTCTTAATCAAGGGAAAACATCTACCTCTTTAAAGAGATATGCAGGACGAAAGTTGGGATCTCAAACTCGGAACCCGTCGATTACAAATTGAAGGATTGAATATAACGTATGCCACGCGTCGTCTCGAGTAATGTTTTAAGACTAATTACAACAAGGGATCCAACATGTTTTATTAACATCGTTAGATGTTAAAGAGAGTTACCTCGCTCATTATAAGTGCAGCAAGTGTCGAGTTTTTATATACAAAATAATTAAAGAAATTATATCGTTTGATAATATTAACATGAATTAAATAAAAATGAAAATGAAATTTTAATGTTCATTAAAGCCAATTTTAATTGACTATGTTTTACAAAAATCCAAAAACTCGTGCTAATTGACAAAACCGTCGAACTATCAGTTGTTATTTTACGTGCATAAATTTTTCAGATTATCACTCTAGTGACCAATATGCTCGATGAATACAAAAATTTGTAATTGAATTCTAAATTGTATTTATTCAAAAAAAAATTTTCACATAAAGAAAATGTAATCATATATTCATTCAAAAGTATGAGTTTTCAAAAAATATTTATTCACAAAAAACTATGAATATTTAACGAGTATTCATATTCATTCAAACAAAATATAAACT
This sequence comes from Atta colombica, assembly GCF_001594045.1. Lineage (NCBI taxonomy): Eukaryota > Metazoa > Arthropoda > Insecta > Hymenoptera > Formicidae > Atta > Atta colombica. Next base: position 2,470,974 of record NW_017259306.1, on the reverse strand, counting down.
GAAAAAAAAGCTCCAATAAGCAATCGTTAACTCTTAATTTAAACGGTACTTTAATGACTTTAAGTAAAAAAAATGAATTTTATTTATTTTTGACATTGTAATATTCAGATTTTATAAAGGAAACTTAGAAATTTGAAAAATATTTTAGAAAGATATACATTTTTATTTATAAATCTATCCATTTGATAGAGCGCCATACATATTTCGATATAATTCCGGTTATATGACAATAATGTTATAAATATTTTATAGAATATCTTGAGCGCGACATTATGGTTTGTGGACATTAAATTCCTAGATATATTATTTATTCTCAATAGAAATATCTTTGTTTAATCTATAAGTTAAACAAGGTCGCCCATCGTATAAATTGCGGATCAAACGCGCGATGTAATCGCGTAGCCATTGTTTTATATTATAGATTTCTTTTATAGACTTGCAAGCTATGTATAGGTAATACAGAGTAAAAGTGAATACGAAATGAAAATATTCGTATTCACTTTTACTCTATTCATATTAAAAAAACATTCATTCAAATGGAATGAAAAAATATTTATTCGTTTCTTAACAAATAAAAAAGAAATGTATTCGAATGAGTGTTTTCATTCATTTTTTATTCATTTATTCGAAGGTGCATTCATTGGAAATACTAATAGTGACGATTAAATAAAGTGATATGTTTTAGGTGGATTTGAACCCGGATCTTTGATTCACAGAGAGCAGACACGAAACTCTCTATGCCACGATCGCCACAAGAGTGAACGATGAAGAAGCCCGGACTGTCCGGGGAGAAAAGACGACGGTAAGGCCCCGAAGAAGAGAAGAAGGGGAGAGGTGGAATGCGCGCGGTTCTCGAAGGAGGAGCTGTCGGCGGTGAAAAATCACGCACCCCGCCACGGCTGGAGCGCAGCATCTGCTCTACATACCCTGGCTCTCAACCTATGTATCTACCTACACGCATCATCGTCGATCGACGATCTGTGAAAATCGCTCAATCGATGACCTCGAAGCGCACCTTCGCACCCGTGGTACGTGCGATAATCGATTCCCCGGTGCACGTTCTCCGTATGCTCCTCGAAATAATTGTGTCGCGCGGGATAATTATAACTTTCACAGATTATGAACGCGCCATTCTCTTTGCAATACGTATATTCTTTGATAATAAATCTACTCCGTTCTCGAGTCGACAAATTTGCTAATAAAAATGAAAAAAACTTTTCCAGCAAGTCGAATAGATTTAGATGGTGTACTATAAATTCAATTGTGTTAAAAGTGACTATAATACATGTATATATGTGTATAATTAGTATAGTGTAGAGTTAGTTTTTGTGTGAAAATGACGCTCTATGTATATAGTACAGGTTTGAATGTAAATCCATTTTTGTATGCAGTATAATGTGTTATTTTTACACAAAAAATTAATTATACTCATAGTATAGTGCAGTCACTTTTACACACATGGATTTGCAGTGTTTTATATAATAGCTCAATAAACGTGTAATTAATTAATATAATGTCATTTCTCTACAGATAATTCAAAATCTGTCTATTTCATCTGTCTATTTCATACTTTTTATGAAATACCGACTGGTGAGAAAGTCTTACTTTTGCAATTTTTTATTTACGACTTACGTCACCGCTTCGCGCTTAATGAATCGTTTCTTGTGTCCGTACATCCAAGCTGTCGTGGATAATCGTAGCTATTTTTAAAATCTCTCGCACGCGATCATTGGGGCTTCCGCGAAGACGCGGGAGAGCTCATCAATGAGAACCTCGAAGAATCGGAGTAGCAGAGCAAGATATACGTGTGCTGGCTGAGCTACCGGTCGGTCGGGTTGGGTCGCTGTTCTTCTGTGTTTCACATCTCTCTCTCTCTCTCTCTCTCTCTCTCTCTCTCTCTCTCTCTCTCTCTCTCTCTCTCTCTCTCTCTCTCTTTCTCTGTCTATTTGCTCGCTCTTCTCTTGCTGCCTTCCTCTTTTCACCTCCCGACTTATCCTGCTCGCTTTCGCCCTTTCTATCCCGCGACTGTTCCTCTCTGTCTCCACCGCTGCCGCTCACTCTCGTGAGTTGTTGTTCGGCTGTTTTATTACTTTTATAAATGCCGCCGCTACGATGCTACTACTACCACTTGCTCGCGAATCGGCGCGGCAGGCGTTTCCTTTGTTGGTCGCCACCACGCTCCCATTGTTGCTTGCAGAAAGATGCGAATTTTAATTTGATATTGTCTAATATTATTTATGTATGCGGTTAGAGAATCCTGCGGAAAGATGCCGCTCGCACGGACTCACATCTTGTGCCGTTTCTTCCATTCAATGAGAAATCATAGTCGTATCTATCTCAACGACTTAGCTTCGCATGAAAGCTCTTGTTCTTTCGTTCTCCATGCGGAGTCGCCCAAATCCGATTTCGTAAACATTATTTGAGTTTAATTCTTTTTCACGTATAATTCTTCTTACAGCAAAAAATTCAGCAACGAATATATTATTCAATAACTGTTTTATTATTTAACATTATCGATTTCAACATGCAGCACGTGATGAATTTTCCCTCAGAGTTTTCTCTCGCAAACTTATTTTTTAAGAAAAAAATCTTACCTCCTTCCTTTCCCCCTAATAATGTCTGACCTATTGTGCAAGTATTCTTAGCCGTCCTTCAATATGCTCAAAACCCCGTGGCACATTATCACGTCCCGTTCACCATAAGCGTAATCTAATTACCGGCATGTGCGAAGTGTCCGCCAACGAGGCATTAGACTTGCGCGTACGTGCTCAGTTCGCCTAAAGAAATCAATATTACAGCAATCCAGGTTCACGCTGCGAACTGCTTTGTACGACGGTACGCGCAACAGTTGCGTCGAGACAAGACACGAAGAGGTACAAGAATTGAATGCACCATCGCGTACCGACATCCAAGTTATTCAATCAACAAAAATAAATCGGAAAGTGCGTCCTCGGAGTTTTGGTTAATCAACAATTTGCAATGAATTGGTTGACTCTCAATTGGAAATCTACTTCGAATGCCGTCTAACACATCTCGCGTTGCCATGGAAATCCGCGAAAATGACTACACTGGTCCTGGACTAAAAATATTTAGGTAAACAACGTGGTACCATATATACTTTGTCAGGATGACAGAGAAACGACTGTCGTTGGGCATCAATGTAAGCATTTTACTAATACTGACGATATTTGGCGTGCTTCTGTCTTTGCCTTTGCGATTGTTGTTCGACACGAATTACTCCGAGCAGAATCACGGAGATGAAAGTGGTGTCAGTGACCCGGGCGAGAAAGGAAAAGAATCCGCGATACCGATAGATCATCGAAAATTAAAGCGCTGTCCGAATCTACAGTATGAGGATCGCTTGATGTCCGTCTTTATGAGCGATTACGACGGAAATTGCACGTACGTGCAAGACGAGAGCGACGATGACGAAGATGACGATGATGATGACAGCGACTCTGAAGAGGAAGAGGATAGTAGAGAGGATGAGGACGATGAGGAGGAGGAAACACACAAGTCCAAGAAGAGCATCGAAGAAATGAAAGAAAGCGCTGAAGAGATCTTGAAGTCGCGTCAAATGAAGTCCGTCACGGTGGCAGGCCACATACTCGTGACGATGTTGCTCGTATCAGTAATAGCTGCCCTCGTTGAAGTACTGCGAATACGCTTCGCCAGAGAAAAAGTATTGCGTCACATATTACAGAAGTCCTTAAGCGCTTGCGTTGGAACTTGGTATCCTTAAAGCGTAAGATATGTCTGTCAAGACGTACATTATTGAAAAATTTCACTTCAAGAATGTACATTTTTTTAGAATCTACCATTTGCTTCTTGAAAATAGTACAATATAATTTTCAAAAGATCTTCTAATTATTCAAAATAATTCTAATTATTCTAAATAAAATCATCATTTTAATTCTATAATTCGAAGATACTTTATTTCAACGTAAGCAATTAACTATACCTACTATCCTTGATTATTTGAGCACATTATGCACGATTTGCACTCAACTATATCGCCAGATATAAATTTAATCCCAGATTGAGCTAGATTCTTTGTTGTTTGCACCATTGGAGAATAAATTGCGATATTCGGCAGAGACCGACGGGATAAGCGCTTCGCTGTTTTCCTCGCGGAGCTATAAGTAAAAACCGTCTCTCGATGCTCGGATAGACACGCATTCGTGAAACTATTGCACCTTCTCTTTTCAAAAATGCATAAGGATTCGTCTAGGGCAGGCACGATTATTTCACGGAGAAGTTGCTCCTCCAACGTGGACATATCCGCCATAAGACGTCCCATTTCAAGAGAATTAATTAGAAGCTATAAGTCCTTTGATATACCAGGAGTGCATCATTCCACACTGCGTCTGTTAGGTATGTGTATAAAGTAATAAAGAATCATACAACCTTGGCCAAAAATATTAGATACATTATTTAACATTTTAGTTCAAAAATTGATTTATAGCATTTGCTGTGAATTATCCTTTTCTTTCAATAAGTCTTTAAATTTATGTATATACTCGATAATTAATAGGATATACAGATAAAAGAATTTCAAATTAATGAAAAAAGGTAAGTGCCTAAGATTTTTGGCCAAGACTATAATCTTTAAGTACACAGATATTTATCATAATTAAGGAGATCTAAAAAAAATATGTGAAATATACAGAAAGTTAATAAATTTCTATGAACAAAATTATCTTGTGGGGATCCTTAACGAAATTGAATGATCAGAGGTTTCAATTTTGATACTTCCCATGTATTTGCCTTTGCAATATTCTATATTGTGCTCCAGATATTTATCTATATCTTTAACAAAAAATAAATAATTAATCAAAAATATCATAAAGAATAATAAAATTTATATATTTTGACTAAACAGAAAATAAATATTTTAATGACATCTTCGATGATTGAGATACTAGCAAGTGTTGCTGGCACAATGCGGAAGATTGCGATCGGAGTATGAGACCGTTTTAATCCGATTAGTAATGGTAAGACGATAAAATTTAATTATCCATTCTTAGGAGCGCGGCCGCCCCCGCTTATCCGTCGCTCCTCATTTCCAACACCACAAGCAAAGAAAACCGCTACTTCATCTCTTTGCGGTACACCGAGTAAAGGGCTGACGCGGCGCCAATCGGCTGAATCAGAAGAAGAAATCAGGATTGTTACTAACACTCTTCATCATCGCACTCGTCTGATTCGACGCCATTAAAGCGACGAAACAAGGTGAAGATTATTAACTCTTTGAGGTCCAAATTATTTCTCGCAAATTAGTAAAAATCAAATATTTCGTCTTCTATTTAACCTAATCAGTAGACAGCGGATATAATGTAAATTGAAGAATTTTTATTATTTATCACAGAAAGAATGATTTTGCTGAAAAATTAAAAAATTTAGTTAGATATAGATCTGAAAATAATTATGTTAGAAAAATTTTTAGGTATAGAAAAAATTGATTGCTAGAATATAAAAATTTTAAATTTTTCAGCAAAATCATTCTCTCCATATAGAGGAATTTATGAAGCTCTCAAAACTTTCTACTGCTTATAATCATGCAATAATTCGAAAAACTATCACAAAGTACAATGCTGAATCCAACGATCATCGAATTGTAACTGAGCTGATTAACCATATTTGGAAGCTTGATAAAATCTTGAATTTTCTTTTAAAGATAAACGATAAATTGTATGACATAACAAACTCTCTCAGATAATCAATAAATCCTCTCTTTTCAGTATACATCAATCCATCAAATTCCTTGTATCTACATTGGTGACAAAATTAACAGGGTATACGTCTTCTACTATACGGTATGGTCTCTCACGTGATAGTTCTTATACAATTAGATAAAGAGTTATCAACCAAAAGATTGTAACTTCAAAAGATATACATATAGATAAGTATTGTCAACAGGTAACATGCAACGCACAATGATCACATCCAATGATCTTTCTTACGCTTGCACAACGTCGAAAAATTTAAGGAACAGATCTTCCAACGCATCCCTTACGGCGGCTTCAATAGTGCTCCATTTTCGCGACGCTTTTATATCACGCTGTTCATTAAGTTCTGCTTTCTAGCCAGGCACTCTTTGAAATATTTAAGATTACATTGATTAATATACAGAATCAATTTTCAGGATCAAAAACTATCGCGTGAGCTACGGTGGAAAGCTGAATTACTACAGCACATGCCTGGACTAACATGTTTTAATAAAGTATAATTTCTATATTTTTTTCCATATTCGTACAACATGCTTTAAGATTATTTAATCAAATGAAAGTAACTACAATTAATCTAACTTAACTTTTAATAAATTATCAATCTTCTTATCGCGCAATAATATTTGTTCCTAATGAACGTTTTAGAAATGTATGAGAAGCCAAATGTATATTCTTAAATTCAACTAAGGGTGCAGTCTTATAGTTTGATGCTATACAAATACTTCAAAGTATTTGATTGACCAAAAATTAATCATTTAGAAAAAAGAATTTCACTAATCAATTAATGAAAAAATACTTTGAAGCATTTATAGCATCAAGTGTACTGTAGCCTAAATTAATAATGTAGCAAAACTTTCATTTGAGATAAACTAAGAAAAATTATTTTTTTTTAAACACTTCTCTGATGAATGTGTGTGTGTGTGCGTGTGTGTGCGTGTGCGTGTTCGTGTGTGCGTGTGTGTGTAAACTTTTTTGAAGGCACTCGAATTAAATAGAATATAAATATATATGCACTTATCAAACTGACAGTACAACGATCGAACATCCTTATCTATGTGACTTCTATAATTTTCTTTAGGAATGTACCGGATCGTAAAATTATCAAATACCGGATATCGAAAATTTCTCTGGATATTCGATTGGATATCTGGAACAAGATTTCCAAAAAAAGAAAAAAAGCGATAATAAATTTTTTTATCTTTTCATAAAAAGAAAAAGCGGAAAGAGAACTATACAAGAAATTCAGCTGGCAAGAATAAAATTCTGCATCACAATGACTTTCAATATAAAATTTCAGCCGGAGAGAGAGAGAGAGAGAGAGAGAGAGAGAGAGAGAGTGTGTGTGTGTGTGTGTGTGTGTGTGTGTGTGTGTGTGTGTGTGTGTGTGTGTGTGTGTGTGTGTGTTATATCCGATCGGATAGTAAAAAATACCGGATATAAAATACTGAATATTTCCTGAATATCCAGTGCACCTCCAATTTTCTTAACGCATTTATTATATCTATTAATATATTATACTCAGAAAGAATTATAAAGATCATTTTTTGTCTCTACAAAAAGTCTCTACAAAAAGTCATAATAATAAACTTAAAATACAAATATTGTAATTTTCTAAGAATGTATGTACATAAATTTTAAAAAATAATTCCGATGTATTTTCGTAAAATGTTATTGTATTTCTGCTTCGACGGATCTTCAACAAGCTTACATAACTTCTATAAACTGATCATTGTCTCTCTTTCATGTGATATGTACAATTGGTGTCACATTAAGTTTGATCAATTGTGCATATACACAGTCATTGCAACTGAATGTTGTGTTGGCACAGTTAATCAGTTTTATTCACTACAAATAACAAAAAATTTTATTAATAATTTTATTAATAATAATTTTATTAAATTCAATTAAATAAATTTTTTGAAATT
>NW_017259306.1:2460364-2463214 GCF_001594045.1 Atta colombica | reverse complement strand
TATAATATAATTTTTATATAATATAAAATTAAAAAATCTAAAATGTTTTTTTCCTTCAGAAAATTTAACAAAGTAAAAAATAAAGGAGTAAAAAATAAAGGAATAAATTAGGCATTATTTCACAACATTTGCTTTTTCCAAAGAGATATGAATTTTGTCATTTGTATTAATATTTAGAATTGATATTCTTATTTTTTTATTCAATGGTAATTTAATCATCAATTGTTTTTAATTGTTGGTAAAGTGGAAATTATCAGAAAACATGATACAGAGCAAAAACAGCGTGTATTTATCAAATACGCCATCTGTTGAGCTATTGAGGTATTTATTCATATTATATTGAATGTGATGTGGTACTATGATTCACCTTAGTGAGTTGAATATTTGGATATCCATTGATCCATTCTAAGGAAAGACGAAAATGTGTTATATGAATGAACTGTTCGCCAATATTTAACACAGTCTTCGTTTATTGTAATTATTTAACTGTAGATAATATGAGATTTATCAGAAATAAATAATACTGATACATTTTGTTACTTTAGCAACTATTATCAGTGGAAGACAACATGGAAAAGGTAGTTATCACAATCTTTCCAGTCCCTTTTGTAATTCATTATTTATATTCATTTGACTATTTTGGTTATGACAGTCTCTCTACTGTATTAATATCATATATAGTTATCACTTAAATATATAATTATTTAAGTCGTCAATTATATTTTTTAAATGCAAATGAAACAATATACATATATATCTAATCATATATATATTGTTTTTTTTTCTTTTTACTTATGAAGAAAAATATAAATAATTATTATTTTTTATACTTTCAAGTCTGACAAGAGAGAGATTCCAATTACATTGAGGAAAGCATTGGCAGTGGATGCCTATTTAACAGATGAATTTGTCAAATTAGTGGAAAAGATTTTACCTTTAAGACAATTAAAAGTGCATAACAAATTATTGGAGGTATAAATAATTATTTATTTCTTTATTGACTACTGTTACAAGCTTCTCTAATAATATTAATTTGTTTTTTTCTATCTGTCTGTAGATATCATGTCACGGTATACCTTGGCTTACAATATCTCTTATTTCAATTTGGATTTTTAATGTCAAATCCTTGTATCAAATGCAAATGAACCTTCTAATAGGTAAAATTCAAATAAAATTCTATTAAAATTGATTCTTACACTTACAGTATGTTAATTGTGTTTCTCAAATCAATTGATTAGGATACATAAATAAAAAAAATCATTTCAGGATTATTGTTCGATATCATCGTAGTTGCTGTGCTCAAGGCAGTCACGAGAAGGAGACGACCAACCTCTAATGACGATCCATTTTCTTTGGGTCCTGATAAATATTCCTTTCCATCAGGACATTCATCTCGTTCTGCATTTGTTGTATATTTCTTCTTCAATCTATGGCCTATATCATTGATATACTCACCACCTTTGTTAGCATGGTCTTTTTCTGTATGCATGTCCAGACTACTTATGAGAAGACATTACATATTAGATGTGTTTGGTGGTATACTTCTAGGTATCTTTGAGGGCCTACTTATAGGTTATATTTATTTAGAACAGGAGACATGTATGTATTTAATTTCATGGATTACGGACGACAAAATACCTGGGTCTGAATAGTACTCAGATTATCGTGATAAAGAAAATATATTGGATTGTTTACACATGTAATTTTTATAATCAGCTATATTTTTCATTAATATTAAGATAATGTCAATTAAAAAAAATCTGAAAGATTTTAGAGTCTATAATTATATAATTGCGAATTACAATTTATTTTGTCAGATATTTTCCAAAAATATTATTAAAGTATTCATATATCACATGTGCTTCCTTCTTTATTAATTTATCATTGATATTAATAAGCACAATAATAGTTCACAAAAACATAAATATATTAATGTTACAGTCATAAAAAAGTGTCATTACCAAATCATTATCATAACAGAGTAATTATAAGGAAAATAACGGTATAGGGAAGTAACTTGTTACTTTTATTCCCTGCAATTAAATTAGTTGGAATTTGATTCTCTCGCTTCATCAATTCAAAAAGCGGGTTTCTCGACCGCTTTCACTTTGAGCGACCCTGGGACTTCACCTTCACCATTTCAAGAGACCTAGAGAGCTAAAGTTTAAGGACGAGATGTATCTTTAAACCTATTCTTTTTCCACCAAGAATCCCTTTTCTAAACTGATGTACACTGATGCAGTAATTTAGAGTGAGACAGGTATAGTTTGTTTCAGTCTAACGTATTACACTACAGTACAGAACTAATTCAGAATTCTTCGAAAAAGAATAAACGGTTTATCTCTCAAGCTTGGACTTTGGAACAATTTTATGAATCTGAAAAAGCGTGCAGTGAAAGTCATCATATCAGTCTTTTTCCTATAATTGTAAAATTCCTTTCACGTATTAGCGTCAACTGGAAAAGTGGCCAACTATATGTATAGCAATACTTTTCCAGTCTATTACACAGCTATTTCATTCATGTCTATAACAGAATCAGCGATCAGTGTCTAGAGTAGTAAAGTACACATATATGAATTTGGCATGTATTAAATGCCCATATATGTCATTAAATTCTTTCTGGTTATATCTGGATCATTTTTACGAGCGATTGTTTTCAGCTACTTTTGCACACTTTGCAATAATGCTTCAAAATCGTTTGAACAGTGCAATAATTTTTTTAAAGATATTTAGAAGATTTAGAAAAGATTAGAAATGAATTAATAAAATAAAAATAATATTTGACAAGTTACATTCGTAATAAATAAATAATTGAACAAAATGAAATTATGTACTTTATCCATTTTTTAC
>NW_017259306.1:2456170-2460264 GCF_001594045.1 Atta colombica | reverse complement strand
ATATATATTAAGTACTTAAGTTCGTGGCGTTTTTTCCGTTAGATGTAACGGGAAAAACGCCACGAACTTTTTCCCACATCTAATATATAATTGTATTTGAAATACAATTGTATGTCAGCGGAGCATATAAAAATACATTTTATATTTTAAATACTTTAATGATGTATTTTACTCAGCTCTGTAAGCAATACAAATAATATAACATATATGTGTGTAAATTATTATAAATAAATTATTACAAATCAGATACATTATACAAAAAGAAAAGATTAAATATTGATTATTAATATATCTGATTTTAATTTGATAAATGAAAACGTATAAGCAAAATAGAAGCTTTATGTAGTCAAGTCTAGTATGGCAAAAAACAAAAAACACAGCTTTCGATAATCAAGAGATTATGGATATGGATAGAAAGAAAATGAAGAACTGATTTGAGTGATGAAGAATCTTCTGAGAGTTCTATCAGAGAGATATCTAAGAGAGGACATGAAGGCCTTTTTCCTGTAATTGCAAAACGCCGCGCTCTATCGTCCTCTAAAAAAGTAGATATAAACTACACAACAATATTCATTTTTTTTTGCGGTTCTCCTGATGGAAGTAAATCGTTGAAATCGCTGAAACAACTAAAATCTATCAAATTAATATTCAAGTTTCTCTCTGCCTGTATTGACAGTCAGAACTTGTACTTATATTTAAGTACAGTCTTAAGATGTCGTGAACCAATCAGAAAGCCGTATTAGACGCTCCAGAGAACAGAAAAGAATTTCAATCTATTAGAAACTGTGTATTCCACAATATATGATTTTTGATAGGTTGAAATTCTTATTTTCTGTTCCCTGTTCTTTTTATTGTGCGGAGCACATTAGCATCTTAGGACATTAAGATTGTCTCAAAATAAGAATCGACTATGAACTGGTCTTAATATTGCACACTGGATACAATGAGAGATCAACAACTGGATACAATAAGAGATCAGCGATATCTACACAAAACCTTTGCTTTGTATCGTCATATGCAAAAAAACAGAGCTTCATTCGATTTAAAGCCAATATATGCGATATATAATAGATGCGTTTGGGGAACGCTATTTGTGTCATTCTATCCTTGTTTTACATCTAATAAACAACGAAGATAGATGAAGTAGTGCTTATAGCATCTTCCCGAACGCATCGAATGTAAGAAATTTTTTTGTTAATATCTTTAAAATATCTAATTTTAATTACATTGTTGAAATTTAAAAATAACACACACATACACATGCGCGCACACACACGCACACACACACACACACACATTATATATAGGTATTCAAATGTAAGAACAGGAATTTTTGAAACATAGCGGACCAATGCGCTACTTTATCATATTGCAATTTGCAATTTGAATAAAATTGGAACTTTTCTAATTGTAAGTAAATTATATTTAATTTAAAATTGTAAAAAAATTTAAATGAATAAAAATGAATCAATCTCTAAAGCCCCTCCGTCCCCAATTTTTAATACGGTCCTCGTTTCTTTGTAAGTGTACTCACCTGAAAAAAACGGGCTATTAATAAATTTAGTAGTCTATTTTTGCAGGTAAGTATATTTTAAATTTATTTTTTATTTTTATGTCTAATTATTTTATTATATTTTTCGCTAATCATATTGCATTATGATTAGCGAAATACGATAAAATAATTAGCAATTATATTGCATAACATTTTTAATAATAGAGTTTTTGCAATAACGTGAATCCACATATAGTGAATGCTAAAGTCACGTTTTTCTTTTCTTAATTAGTTGTTAAGAAGAAGACAACGTACGTGACCATGTAGTGTTCATCGTATCTGGATAAACAATTGCAAAAACTCCCTATTATATTTTATTATAATTCTTTATACAATTCAATACTATTTAATTATAATAATTGTTTGCAATACAATGTACAATTATAAATGCTGTTTGAAATATAATAAAAATTATATTATAGGAGCATAATTAATAATAAAATTTAGTAATGCAAGATTATACGAAAATATCGAAAATAAATACGATAACACAAATTTTTCTAAACCGATATTTCCGATATATGAAAGTTAAGAGAAAAGCGAAATGAAATACTAACAACAATTAGATTTAGATCGTATTTATTTATAATTATTATTAACTTGCGATTATAAAACTTACTATAATATCACGATAAAAAATAATTAATATATTTACGACAGCACTTTTATCTCGTTCAAGATAACTTTCTCAATAATTTGATCACATCAAAGTCCTTTCGCCTTGTAATACTAGTATATCCGATACAAAGAATCTTCATAGTAAATAGTAAATTTAAGGCTACTGAGTAGTTAGCATGCGATTCAAAATCAGTTGGCGGCCTGGCGAAATGTGGCGAAATAGTCACACACACAAGCATGAGCCCATATGCATGTATTTTTGGCGCGCCGAAAGCAATGATACCAGATTGGGCTCGTTTACGGCATTTTATGACATATGGAGAGGATACGGTGGCGAGCCATCGTAACACATATAATATAAAGGCATGAGTGTCCATGTTCGTGTGCGGTCGCAATTTGGCCAGCTTCAGGCAGTAGAAGAAAGCAAAATTTCACGTCAAAACGCGATAGTTTACGAGATATTAATTGTTTACGATTTTTTATGGATGTATAGTGTTTAACCTGATTCGCAAGAAACTGACGTGATTTTTGATCAATATAATTTTTGAAACTATTCGTATGTTTACGTTGAAATCAACGATTGTAGAAATAACTGTAGGAAAAATACACATTCACTTTTCAAGAGATCGATAAAAAACTATTTTAAAATTGCACATTATTTTAAAATGCAAAGAAAAAAGAAATAAAAATGTATTTTAGTTTTCTCTGTTTATATATTTATTTATTACTTTATTATCAATTTTATAATCGTTAAGCGCTACTCTTATTTATATTAGTTAGACACGTTGTCTAGGTTTAATTATGAATTTAATGTGTCATCAAGCTTTAATTCATTTCATATGAACTCTTCTATTTATTGTAATCAAAAAAACCTTTATATGCGCACTTCACATGTATCTACTATATCCGCATTTTATGAAAAGTGAAGTATATAAAATTTTCGTAAAATGTAAGGAAATTGTAAATACTTAATACTTTTATAATAAATACTTAATACTTTTACACATAGCTGGTATATACGAGTATAAAGTATTGTTTTATATATTCAAAGCAATCTTAATCTTTTTGATGTAAAGGTCTCAAAGTACACTTTTAATATACTTTTAATAACTTTTAAATTATCAAGTGGTTTTTCCATATGTTCATATATTGCCAGCAAACATATATGTATAAGTGCTATCGGGCGGCGTCCCGAAATAAATTGCAAGTACTGCAAGTACACTGAAGATCTGTAGTATATTTACTGTGAACTAGATTTTATTGTTTCAGTACAGGCAGTGTGTATTGGCAGTATATCAGAACGCCGTATACGGAAAGTACTTATACCTTATGTTTATTAGCAATATATATATCACATATGATCAAAATCATTTGATAATTTAAAAAATAATATCATTAATATGATTTGAAATCTTTACATCAGAAAGATTAAGAGTTCCTTAAATATAAAACAATGCTGTATTCTCTTATCAGCAATGGCGCGAAGTTAAATTCTATAAAATTTTAATGCAGTTAAATGCTATTAGATACCTTGACATTTTTATATTACCATTATAAAACGATGAGAAGCAGGTTTTTTTAAAATTATGTACTAACCTTTTTAAAAAAAAGATAAAAAAGGCGCTATAAAAGCATATACTCATCCAATGAAACTATTTTACGGTAAAATCTAAATATGATAAAACTTAGATGATACATATTGAAAAAAACTAATGTATCAAATTAAAAAGTAAAATCCAAGTAGTATTATCTTTATTATTTACTTAATTCTAATGATATATATCATTTGTATAAAAAATTTGATGTCAACAGCCGTCAAATTAAATTCTAAATTAAAAAATAAAATGCAAGTACTCTCTTTTGTTATTTACTTAACTCTAATGATATATATAATTCGTAAGATTTGATATCAGCAAATGGTGCA
>NW_017259306.1:2449736-2456070 GCF_001594045.1 Atta colombica | reverse complement strand
AGTGATAATATTTTTAAAAATACTAGTAATATTATCCTTATTATTTATTTCTAATATGTATCATAAAAAAAACCAAGTGGTACTTTAGTAATTTTTATTATTTACTTTATTTCTAATGATTATTTGTAAAAATTTTTATATACAATGAAACCTAAGTATATATCTTTACATTTCTATTCCAATCAAAATGATTTAATTTTTCTTTAAAAAAATTATTATATCACAATACCTTCAAAGACATTCTTCCTTCCAACTAAAGTAGCAGTAATTAGTTATCTCCTTCAAAATATTATTATATCGCAAAATATTATCATATTGCAAAATTGTATTACCTTCTTCAATTCAAGTGTTACCATAAAGAATTAAAGAAGTAACAGTAACATATTTTTATTAAGGACAAAGTAGCACAAAATGAGAAAATTTTATTAAAATAACAAAATTTGTTATGTAAAAAAATTTGGCGCTGTTAGATCTCAAAATATAATAAGTGAATGTTAAATAAAAAAATGAATAAAGTTTATTATTTAATTAACATTAAAAATCACAAAATCACCATTAAAATTATAATTTATTTTAATTTACATTAAAATTACGATCACAATTACAAATATAATTAATTTTTATTATAATCTAATCTTAAATCTCTACTCAATGCTTTTATAACTTATATCTTACAAATCCAAAAATATCCTATTTATTATTAATTTTGACCTAAAATTTTATTTTGACCTAAATCTATTTTAAATCTATGCATGTCTTACAAATCTAAAAAAAATTATTCTATTCTTAATTATATATACTTTTACAATATACACACGCATAAATACTTATTCTGTACTAAATCTGTACTAAATCTAAGTCATGATATGTATTTTATACGAATAATATATAAAATTTTGTGGAATATAATTTAACGTCAGTTGTTGATATCAAATCTTTTATACACGTGATATCATTAGAATTTAGTAAATAATAAAATAAAGATAATATCACTTGAGTTTTACTTTTTAATTTGATAGAATTTAACTTGGCGCTTGTTATTGATATCAAATTTTTTATACAAATGATATATATCATTAGAATTAAATAAATAATAAAGAATAATACCACTTGGGTTTTACTTTTTAATTTGGTATTTTTAATATGGTCTTTTTTGATTTTCTTCAAAACGAAGCAAATACGAACATATTTCACAGGACTTATTCTTAATTTATTAATCCCCTACACGCTCCCGAAGTTTTGATATTTAAATTCCAGATACCCTGTATATATATATAGTCCTTATTTTCTTCAGAGATGTCAGATAAAGCATTTTTTATGCCAAAATTTATTTTATCAAGTTCTTTATAATTTCTTGGACGCAGTTGTCGAGTTGCCATAAAACTGCTAATAAACTGCTAATTAAAGAAAATTGAATTATAAAAGCTTTACTCTCAGAATATAATAGCATACCAATAAATAAGACTTAAAATGTAAAATAAATAGCAATAGCTTGTCTGTAAGACACAGATTCTTCTTGTAAGAACCGTTAAACGATAACTGCCTGAATTTCATTATAAGATAACTGCTTAAATACTTCGTTTGATAATTGCCGAATTATTACTTCGTTAATATGTGAATATCGAAATTACTGGAAAAGATACAGAAAAAAGAACAGCAAGTTCTCTATTCAAGAGATCAATAAAGGATTCTTGATTTTTTCGTATGCTTGGCTTTTAAATTGATCTTTCGGTTACCAAATAATCGTATCGTGTCAAGAGTTACTCTTTCCTCACATATCTTTGTATTATTTTCTTATCTTAGTTTATTGTTTTACATCTTTTATGTTCTTCTCAATTCATTTTTCTCTTTTTTTTTATTATTGATATTAAGGAAGTTGTTTACAAGTAAAGTTTTAACAGCGATCTATGAGATTGATCTACAGTTTAAGGTTTATGAATTAGTAATTAAAATTAAAATAAAATATATTCATTTAACTTTTATCTACAATTTTATAATGAACTTCAAATAATTTTTTGTTACATTATTAGTTATTTTTACCTAAGAATTAACTAAATTTATAGGTCAATACTACAAGATTTTCCCCAACCTCAAATTTTTTTCTTTTTGCTAATTATCAATCTTTGTATTCACATTTAGATACTTTCGTCTTTTTATTAAACATGATTTGAATTACAAATAACTTTTTCTTTTAATTTTCGTTAAGTCTAGCTCAGGATATTCTACAAAAACTTAAAGTGGTCGATGTACAGGACTTCCTTCTATACAGGATGTAGAAAAAGTCCTAGACCTCTTAAATATCTTGAAAAATAATCATTTTTGAGAAAAATGTTTCATACAAAAGTAAGGTTGAAAATGATCTAAGGTTGAATGAACCTTATCAATTTGATCTTGGATGGCGCCATCAAGGTCAAGTCAAAGTCAAATCGATTTTTTTAAACGAAATATCCTATTTTTTATTTTAGAATCTAATAATAGCTGAGGTCGGGAGCTTTCCAAAACACTATAATAAAGCTTCTTTTAAAGCTTTCTTTTTAATACTTTTCAAGTTATGAAAGTTGAAAGTTACGAAATCACCGGTATTAGTATTATCTAAGGTATTAGGTAGAGATTGCCCGACTGGATTTATGAGTATGTGCCCACAAATGTCTGTATCTCTATCTCCTCTTCCCTCCTATCCTTTCCTTTCCCTTTCCCCCCTTTCCCTCCTACTCTTTTCCCTCTCTCTCCTTCCTATCCTTTCAATAAAGCTGGAGATTATATAAGCTAAAGATCTCTCCTGTCAAGTTCACTTTTTCTGTGATCTGCGATTGAGAAGATATACTTTTTCGATTTCTTTGATACTCCGTTTTGAGATTGCTTATCTATCACATAGTCATCTTTTTTTATAAAGTATTTATTTAAAATATTTTATAATGCTGAACAGGAGCGTATATCCTTTTTAATGCGAGGATGGGATGATCGTAGGAGGTCTTACGCACATGTGATAGAACTTTTCAATCAAACTTTTATGGAATAAGGACAATGGTATATAAATCGACTGTTATTCGTACTATACAACGTTTTGAAGAAATGGATTTTGTAAAATATCGTAATAGACAAGGTAGACCAGCAATAGCGACAAATCCTGATAAAAGATTGAATGTTCTACAGTCTTTTATCAAAAATCCGCTTAATTCAATTCGCAAAGTTGCAACACGACATCGATCTTATATCAGTTCATAAAATTCTAAAAAAGGAGAAATTTCATCCATATAAAATCCATCTAGCGAAGGAACTATGTGAAGATGATTTTGATCATCGCATTGAATTTTGCGAAAGTATGATGTTAAATATAATTAAATAGAAATCTTTTATTTGTTACATTAGTCAACATTATTTTTTCAGATGAAGCTACTTTTAACTAATCGAGAATGTAAGTCGACATAATTGCAGATATTGGATGAAAATCCTCATTGGATGTACGAGGCACATACTCAGAATTAGCAAAAAGTCAACGTATGGGCTGGAATTTTAAATGAAGTCATTATTGGGCCATTCTTTATTGAAGGTAATTTAAACGCTGATAATTACTTAGCCATGCTTCAAGAGGAAATAGTTCCGGCAATCCAAAACATTGCTCGTCAAAACCTCAATGACATTTGGTTCCAGCAAGATGGAGCGCCATCTCACTACGAGTACACCAATATCCGAATGAAGTTTTTCCGAATAGGATAGGAAGAAGGTTACATTGAATGGGCAGTACGATAGATCTAAATTCACTCGACTATTTTTTGTAAGAATATTTAAAGGGAAAAATTTATAATAAACCTCGAAATGTTAATGATTTACGTCAACGAATAATAAATGAATTTAGAATCATGCCTCGCGAATTCTATAGAAATGCAGTCTTAAGTTTTTATAATCGTTAGACTGCGGAGGAACGCTAATTTGAATATTTGCTATAATATGCAAATTCTTTTAACCCTAGCTCGCCATACTGGGATATGACGTAATCTAATGTGATTTTTCACATTGCAATTCAGATTTTAACTTTTTATGATATAATTTAAGAATAAAATATTTTTTGTTTCATCTTTGTTTATTTGTTCTTGTCTTACTCTAGAGATATCAATTTCGCATGTGATAAGTTAAAAATATGTTTTCTATTCAGAGATATAACTTGACGATCGACGAAATTCCAGATCTCGGTGAGATCTAGCCGAGAAAATAACTAAAAACTGGTAAGTAAGGCGAGCTGGATTAAAGGAATGACAAATGCTCAAACGAATGATTTAGATATATCATTGTCTTTATTTCTAAAAAAATTGATTGAAAAGTCTTGTCGCTTGCATAAGACCTCCTATGATCACCCCGCATCCTCGAATCATTAAAAGAGATAGCATCTTAGCTTAAGTAATGCTAATGCCGTGGCGATTCCGTTTTCAACTCTCATAACTTGAAAAGTACTGATTAAAAAGAGGCTTTATTATAGTT
This sequence comes from Atta colombica, assembly GCF_001594045.1. Lineage (NCBI taxonomy): Eukaryota > Metazoa > Arthropoda > Insecta > Hymenoptera > Formicidae > Atta > Atta colombica. Next base: position 2,451,594 of record NW_017259306.1, on the reverse strand, counting down.
TTGGAAAGGCTCTCAGCTATTAGATTCTAAAATAAAAAATAGGATGTTTCGTTTAAAAAAAATCGATTTGATCTTGACTTGATTTTCGTGACACCATTCAAGGTCAAATTGATAAAATTAATAGATCATTTTCAACCCTACAACTTTTGTATAAAATTTTTCTCAAAAATGATTACTTTTCAAGATATTTAAGGGATCTGGGACTTTTTCTACATCCATAATATTTTGATATAAAATCTTTTTCATCATCTCATAATCTATATCTATATAAGGAGGTTTCTGTAATACTCTTTGGAATGTGTTTAAAATATCTGAATTTTTATAGTAAATTAAAAAATAGAAGGCAAAAATAATTAACTGAAATTAAATTAAATTTTATTTACAATATATTGTATAAATCTTTTACTTTATGAAAATAAATATTGGGTCATTTAAAAAGTATCCGTGATTTTTTGTTCAATTTTTGAATGAAATTTTTCTTTATTGAAAATCAATTTTAATCAAGTATATATTGGCCATTATTATCTATAATCTTTTGTCATTTTTCAGGTAATTTCATAATTCCATCTGTGTAGAACTTCTGTGGTTTATCGGCGAAAAACTTTTTCAAGTGATTTTCAAGTGATTTTCGGCAGCTCTTTCGTCAGCCAATGTTTTTCCATCAAGAGAGTTCTGCAAAGATCGAAACAAATGGTAGTCAGACGGTGCAAGGTCCGGGCTATACGGTGGATGCATCAAAACTTCCCAACCAAGCTCCCTCAATTTTTGGCGCGTCATCAAAGATGTATGTGGTCTGGCGTTGTCACAATGGAAGACAACACCTTTTCTGTTTATCAATTCTGGTCGTTTTTCCTTAATCGCTTTCTGTAATCTATGCAGTTGTGAACAGTAGAGCTCTGAATTAATCGTTAGGCCATGTGGTAATATCTCATGATGGACGACTCCCTTTCAATCCCACCATACACACAGCATCACCTTATTTGCCGTCAATCCAGGCTTTGAAGTCGTTTGTGGTGGTTCGCCGCGCTTACCCCATGATCTTTTACGAACGATATTCTTGTATTTTATCCATTTTTCATCGCCCGTGATGATTTGCTTCAGAAATGGGTTGATTTCGTTGCGTTTTAGTAGTGTTTCGCTGATGGAAATTCGATCAATCAAATTTCTTTGCGTTAATTCATGTGACACCTCATGGAAACATTGAATTTCTTTGCGTAGCCAGCCTTTTTCAAATGATTCCAAACTGTCACATGGATTCTTAGTGCATTGGCTATCTCCTGACAGCTCATATGCCAGTCTTGTTCGACCAGTTACAAAATTTCATCGACTTTTTCAGTGACTGGCCGACCAGAGCGAGGTCGATCTTTGACATCAAAATTTCCAGAACGAAATCGAACAAACCACTCCTGCGTCCTGCGTTCACTTACAGCGCCGTAAACTTCACAAATTTTTCTGCATGTTTGTGCTGCGTTTTTGCCTTTTTTGTAATAAAAAAGCATTATATAGCGTATTTCTTCAGAAATTTCACTTATTTTCAAATCAATATAACTTTTGACACGATTGATGAATTACCAAACTTTGTTTACAAAAAATATAACCTAAAACATATCATCTTTCAGACGCGCGTTCGTTTGACACAATCGGATTAATGTTGCCCGATATATGATCATCAACACCATCTAGTGACAAAAAACCGCGGATACTTTTTAAATGACCCAATACTGTAATAGTGTATACATGTAAATATATAAAATTGTATGTACATATATAAAAATATTTTGAGAATAATAATAAAAAATAATAAAATTATAGTCACGTTTTACAATGATAAATTATTATAATATAAAAATAATTATAT
>NW_017259306.1:2445443-2449636 GCF_001594045.1 Atta colombica | reverse complement strand
TATTATAATATAAAAATAATTATTTTTATCTTTACTATATTGTGCATATAACTTCAATATGTGAAATATTTTATCAAAGTTATTAGCTTCAACTTGAAACATATCGTAGAAACCACGTAAGTAAAAAGTATCTATTAAAAACATTTATACTTAGTATAAAGACATGTTGCAAGTATAGTTATGTTTATCTTACTTATGCCTTTAACAATAGGACATAAAAGCATTAAATGCAGATCCGGCACTAGTACTGGACATATATTTAAATAATTGTAGCATTTATCAAATAGTGCATATCACAAGATTCTATAGCATTTGTTTTATCTTTTTTCAGTTCTTTTTTTATTTATTGGCAATAAATAAAAAAAGCTGCACTTTTTATTGATTTCGTTAACTAATAAAACGTGAGACATAAACTAAGATATGTACCTTCAAAAATTCAAAGTGTAATATCATATAAGAATTGCCTTATATCTTTATAAAAAGTAATAAATAGTATTAGATTTCATGAAAAAATCAATGTCGTACTCAGTTGAAATTAAATCCAAAAAGGGTAAAGCATTTAATGAATTGATCCGCAATTAGCACATGTGGTTTAATTGTAGATAATTGTTATTACATAATTTAATTAAAATTAAAACAGTACTGAAATGAAATAAAATCATCTATAGTGTAATCTTCATCATCAATCATAACTATTAAATATTTTATTAATTGTTTGTTTTGGATAAAAACATATATTTGGATAATAACATAATTTTTTTTTCTCAAGAACGATTCACAACTAATGATCCTATTGTACTTATCTATAAATAAAAATTCCGCGAAAAGAAAGGCAATCTAATCTAGATTATTTTTGTTCATTTTGTTGTTCAATACTTGCTGGTATATATAATACATACGTTATCTCCCAGTGTACATATTTTACAGAATAGTTTCCACAAAGTTCCTAGAGAAATTGCAAAAAATATTTCTGAAATTCTTATAAGTAATATTAAAATGTGTTTATGTTTCGTGCAACAAGAACTAATTCAGTTAAAACAGTTAAGCAAAGAACTCTTATAATAAAATAAAGTTATTGTAATGATAGAGTAATAAGAGTCAAATGAGTATCGAATTAAAATTAGAAAGTTACATATATATTAAAGGAAGAAAAGATTATTTTTCATATTACAAATATTCAAATTACGAGAAGCCAATAAATTTTTAGAAAAACACATTTTTTACATAGTAAAACACATTTTTTTTTATCGATTCATTTTTATTTCTCAACATAGTCTCCTTTCAGCTCGATATACTTAAGCCAACGATTCTCCAACTTTTTCAAACTGTCCGAATAATATGATTTGTCCTTTCAAAATAAGCCTCTGTTTCGGCGATGAGCTGCTCTCTGGTGATAAATCTCTTTCCTCTGAACCATTTCTTCAGGTTTGGAAACAGGAAATAGCAGGGGACTAAATCTGGCGAATATGCTGAATGGGTAATTCGTAGCGGAATTCGTTGATCATCGGTGCTAGGCACGTGTGAACCCGTGCATTGTCTTGATGGAAGAGCACTTTCTTCTTCGTCAAATGGGGACGTTTTTTTCTTTAAAACGGTCTTGTTGAAACGGTCCAATAAGGCTGTATAATAATCGCGCATTAATCGTTGGCTTCGACGGAAGGTAATCGATATGAATTATATTGCGTGCATCCCAAAAAACTGTGGCCTTTCCGGCCGACTTTACGATCTTCGCCTTCTTCGGAACTGATTCACCCGGTAAAATCCATTATTTTGATTCCTTCATCTCGTGTATGAAGTAATGGATCCACATTAATGAATCGACGCAGAAATTCATCTGGATTACGTTGAAACATCTCCAAACATTATTTTGAAATCGTCACACGGTCGCGCACCCATTGCCCTTATGGTCACAGTGAGCAAACGCGACATCCATCTTGCCGATAATTTTTTCATACTCAATTGTTCGTGCAAAATTGAAATCACTGTGCCATGTAATATGCCTGTGGCCTCAACAAGCTCGCGCATTTTCACTCTTTAATCAGTCAAAATGATATCGTGGACTTTATCATTTCTGGCATAGCAACCTCAATTGAACCTTCCGAACGAGGTGCATCACATGTGAATGTACGACCACGTTTAAATTCATTCATCCAATTGTATACAGTCGCAAATGGTGCAGATGTGCTATGAACATTATTCAACTCGGCTTTGATTTTTTTCGGCGTTAAATCTTTCATGTAGATTTCACTACATGAAACTCGTTTTTTTCCATGTTGCAAAAAATGCAAAGATTGTTCGTTTTAATCTACAGAAATGAAACCACGCGATGAATTCCGCTCAAAATTTGATAATAATCAGCTGAGAGATGCTACTCATCAAAAAATAATGTGATATTGCAAGTGCCCTCTGATAGATTTTCTAAGAACTTATTGACTTACCCTCGTACAAATGTTCATATTACAAATATTTACATAATATGTTTCGACTACGAGATTGATCCTCAGATGTATGATAAATTGATAATTCTTAGGAGAAAAAAAATGCAAGACGCAGTAAAAATTAAATGCGAAATGATCAGAAAATCTTGAGAGGCCGAATGAACATTTTTCAGAGCAACAAAAATTGCTCACAAAATGATTGAAAGACAGAGTATAATCTTATTATAACTCTGATTTCGGATTATATTCTGACTATCGCAACAGTTACACATGACTAATGTCAATCCATAAGTTGTCTTTCATTTAAAATAACTCGAAAATCAATTTTATTTTTGGAATTTCCATAATTATCTTTTAATTTTATAATTTGTTTGATTACATTTGGTACTACTAATTTTGATGTGCATTCGAGCGATAATATACCAACGATTAACCTTTTTTAACCGATTAGCCTCACGGAATATCCAGATACTCTCTCCACACAGTCTTTCAATCGTTTGTGAGCAATTTTTGTTGCTCTGAAAAAATTCTCATTCGGCCTCTCAAGATCTTCTGACCATTTCGCATTTAATTTTTACTGCGTCTTCCGTTTTTTATCTCCTAAGAATTATCTATTTATCTAAGGATGGCTGAATCTCGTAGCCGAAAAAAAAATGTTATGTAAATATTTGTAATATTGTATGAACATTTGTAATTTGAATTTGCAATGTGAAAAATAATCTTTCTTCCTTTAATATGTAACTTTCCAATTTTAATTCGATTATTGTCTCTTAATTTTAATTTCTTATTGTCTCTTAATTTGACTCTTATTGTTCTCTCAATATAATAACTTTAATTAAAATATTAGCTGACAACTCAGAACTATGACAGAGACACTAGAAAGAGCGCTGGCACATTTATTCACCGTTGGCTCGTTTTGTAATTTGAGCATATTCGAACATCCTCTTGGACAACTTAGGCCGTATTTCTCTTGCCTATATGCTTTGGCCAAATGGAGATTTCTTACATACTTCTTTTACTATCCATTATATATCTCCATCATTTGCAGAAAAACGAAATACACTGCGAGGATTATTTGGCCAACATTACATTAATTGTCATTTTTTGTCATTTTAAGATAAATTTTAAGATAAAATTTTAAAATGTATTCCCGGCCTCTATGATAATACTTGATCTTTTAATATTATTTATCTTTTGTTTGACAGTATTGTTATTTGAGAATTTTGGAAGCATTAAAGGAGTCTTGAATTCACAATTATAAGCAAATACAAAATAAAAAGTTTTTGAACAGACCAATTTTAATGCTTATCATTACATAACTTTTTATCTGTCACATTTCTTGTACACATTACATTAATAATTTTTACTTAAATATAAAATTATAATAATTTCTTTCTTTGCCGCATAATCGATAAATATGATTTTTTTTAAAGGAATTGAAAATGTGCTTACGTGAACTTGCTATAGTAGACAACACGTTGGAAGCTCTTGGAATGCCAAAAGAATACCAAAAGCTACATAACTGGATAATTCGAATAATAAATGGATGGATTGTATACTTTTTTTCTCGCATAGCATATTATAATCTTTCTGAAATCTTTTTTAGACCTAATAGTTACATACGTTCCCCCTCTTATTTTACTGTGGTATTTTGTTTTTTTATGATATTATTCGTTCATTATTCGAGATTCGTCATTATCTTAAGTACTCTGATTTCTACAATTATCCTTGGGTTAGTGTATATATATATATATA
>NW_017259306.1:2441464-2444563 GCF_001594045.1 Atta colombica | reverse complement strand
GAAAAAATAGCGACTTTACTTACTTTGCTACTTACTTTGCTCAATGATTTCTTGAAAACGAATACCGGAAGCCATTTCAGACAAATTTCATATTATTTTTTACGATATTAAGTTTTATGTCTCATTGTTTCAAAAAATTGTTAAGAAAAACTTTTTTACAGTGAATAAAAAGACTATTTTTAAATAAGCTTTAAGTAGAGATCCTATGTGTATAATGTATATATATATATATATGTATGTATACAATTATTTTGTAAGTCATTTTTATTGTTATCAAAATGTTTACAGTAAAATGTTACAGTGAAATATTTAAAGATCTTTTAGTAAATATATAAAAAAGGGAATCATCTTCAGTGATTATGATCTTGACAACATATGACAATATATGTTGTCTGTATTATCTGTACAAAACATGTATATACAATACTTATTTTGAGTATTAACAATATATATTAAAGCGATTTAAAATAAATAATTAATCATTACTTTTCGTTAAATATTTATAAGGGCATCTTTAAAAAATTATGAGGAAGTAATATGTTGAGTAATATAAGATAACTGTCCCTATTAATGTGCCTTTTAAAAATTTGCTTATTACTGAATTAATTATTGTAGCTTTAATTTTATTTGCTTGCAATCAATATTGGTTTTTCAACTACTTCTTTTTCTTATATTTCTTTAATCTAAAAAATGTTAATACTTTATAATGCTTTTGACAAAAATAGAAAACATGTTTTTGTTCCTATTAATGAGTTCTCTAAGCGATGATAGATTTTATTAATGTGCCCCTAATTTGTGTATCTATCCACATTTGATTCATTTTAACATATAATTACTAAAACAGATAATAAATTTAAGCTAATTGTTAATATTACATAAATCATTATTTCAATTATATTACATCTAACGATAAAAACGCCACGAACTCTTTCCCATACCTAATATTTATTTCAAAGTACACTCATAACACAACGTTCTCAGCTTTAATACAGGGCACATTAATAGGGACAAGCTTAAAATCTTGTGGTACGTATTACTGAATTCACTTATATCTTTCAACAAATATTTAAAATACTTTAATACTCAAAAAATAAAATATTATCTGGTATCGTATGCATTAATAATTTAACTTAACAAAAAAAATATTTTTTCTTATTTATTTGTAGTTTTCTTTATGACTTATCGAAATACAAAAGCACACTAATAGGGACAGGCACAATAGGGACAGGACAATTACCCTAATCATAAGAATAAACACTTTGTTCGAATTTCTACCTCCAATGACCTTGATCTTATATATATCATCAAAAAAGGCTCGATTACGCACATTATAGATCGAATACGGCAATATCCTAATTGGACACAGACTCGATTAGATACGGATCCGATCGAACACAGACGCAATCGGACATAGACTCAATTGGACATGGACTCGATCGGACATACAGTTGCATTAGAACACGAACTCGATTGCGCACGGATCCGATTGCGCACGACCCGATTGCATACAAACTTAATCAGATGTGATCGGAAAAACGGGAAAAAATATTAATAGATAATGAAAAAACATAAATAATATTTATCCACGCGAAGTGACTCTCACCCTCCCTCTCCTTTTGCGCACAACTTTTATAATTGTACTGTTGTTGAGATTAGAAAATCTATTATAGACAATGGCGTGTATAGACTAGTACTTATTGATTTGGGGCGGCGTAGCTCGAACAAAATAAAGATAACATATCCTATCCGGGGCTTAATTGTCTAGAAGTTGCAGTATAGATAGTGTTCAGTTGGAATATTTCTAACCCATGATGACAATGGGGTGTGAGAACAGTCGTGTACAATCGGATCTGTGCGCAATCAGATCTATGTGCAATCGGGTCCGTGTATAATCAGGTTCGTGTTCGATTGAGAAATACTGCCATGTCCGATCGATAATGTGCGCAATCGAGACACTCTCTAAAAAAGTAACGGTAAAAATAACAGTAAAATTGTAATATAAAAAAATAATGATAAAATTATCATAAAAAAATAACGACAAAACTAACTTATAATAGTAACATAAGTAACTTTCCTGGCTGGGAAGGAAGAACTGCGCCGCATGTTGACAAGTAGTTATGATACGACTGAATCAGAGGCCACACTCCACAATAGGCTTTCATATTCAAAGAGTCCTGCGTCGAAGAACACTTTGGATATGAAATGAAGGACATAAATGTATTTCAAGAAATTCGTATAAACGTTTTATTTGTGTTCACAGCATGCATGCAAAATTTGAACGGCTTCGGAAGCGTAATTGTATAACACTCACTTCTGCTGTGAAATTTTTACACTTTTTCCAAATGTCTCCGCGATTCTTCTTTGAAGCATTAACAATTATGAAAAGATGAGCATAAGCAATGTAACTTCAAAATTTCAAATGGAATATGACAAAATAATGTCGATGTGATGCTTGGAATTATTAGATTTTCAGCGACGTTTAAGTTTTGGTTAAGAAAATATTATTATAGATATATAATTTTTGTAAAAAGTGATTGCAATTAGAAATTTATACTTTTCGCATAAAAATGAAAGATGTTAAGATAAACATCCAAGTAAAATTAGTAGCCGGATATGAGCCGTGGTCCGATTCATGTTAACAACATTATGAGCATCATTTATCTTTGTTTAACATTTGACAAACAATAAGGATAAAATGATTTTTAAGCGTTGAGTAAATCAGACCGCCATCATGTACTGTAAGTTCGGATATTTACACAAAGTTTATTTATTCATGTTATGATTTAGCGATGCTGCGCGAATAGTAAATTATTGGGTATCGAACGTTAAATTTTTTTTTGGATACCCGATGTCCAATTATCTGATCGGATAATGGATTTCCCTAGATATCTGAAAAATGACTTCCTAAAAAAAAAGGAAAAATAGCATGATCCTTTAACTTAAAGACAAACAAGATATATTTGTTTAATATTTTTAACAATTGTTTAGCAATTTCGTTTAATATTTCTCAGCTTACTGATTGACAAATTGTTATTTTCTATAACGCACATAGTTTTCTAATGACTTTCTTCTTCGTTTTATGAAAGCAAATTATAAATT
>NW_017259306.1:2439973-2441364 GCF_001594045.1 Atta colombica | reverse complement strand
AATATAAATTTTATATATATAATATAAATATTATATTAAAACATAAAAAATAAATAAAAAAATTCTAATTTAATTCTGATTACTTATTAATGCAATTAGAATATGCTTATACATAATGCATAATGTTAATAAAAAAAACATAATTAAGTCTTTTTTGTTCAATTCAGATACACAAGCTCCAGATTTCATCGAGTCAATGATCTCTTACGTACCTTCTATTCTGATCTCGAGAATAATACAGATTACAGAAGACAAATCAGATCCATCTTAGTGCATCAGCGGATAACAGGATCTAAGGATTACAATCAGTACATATGGATTATAATATAATAATTATTTAACAGATATAATAATTATTTAACAGATATAATAATTATTTACTGTGTACATATCCATGCGTATGTATACAGAGTGTCTTGTATCTTTTCATTAATATTTTAGAGAATGAAAGAGGATAAAATTTTAAATTAAAAGTGCTTTCACAAGTTTTGGCTCAAATCATTATTTATCGAGTTATTAACGATTAAAGTTGATCAATCAGAAATCACTCGGCCGGAGTATGCAGGAGCGTAGCATGCCATTGAACTTCTCGTGCACTTATTATGCATTCTCCCAATTGAAAATTTATTCTAATTTTTCATAAATGTCAAAACGTGATCAAAATTTAAAAACGGAGAAATGAAGGGCATATACTATGACGCTAGATATCGTTAGTGAATGATTACATTTGATTACAATACATTATAATCTAATTACACATAATTAAATATATAAACGTTTCGACCTTACATTAGGCTATCTTCAATATCTAATAATTAAAAAATTTACGATCAACAACGATTCGTCTATGTGTATTGTCTTACATGTCTACTTGTAATGTCAATATGCTCGTTATTAAACAATAGTTTTTTTATTCTTAATAAGCAAATCATTGATTTTAGTCTGAAAAGATAAAAATTTTTTGTATTCAAAAGCAATCGTCTTTTTATTACAAAAATTCAGAATATCCAAAAAAAGAATTTCTTGATTGCTATTTCCTTGGTTATCAATTCTATGTATTTCAAATTTGACAATAAATTTTTTAAACAAATCTTTGGTATGCCCAAATAGGGTCTCCATTGTCATCTGTCTTAGCGAATTTAATAATTCAAGATTTGGAAGAAAAAATCTTTTCTAACATTAATATTAACATTCTAATTTACTATCGATATGTGGATGATATTTTATTAGCAGTTCCGAATAATCAGATTAATGAGATATTAAATAGATTCAATATTTACCATGATAGACTGAGATTTACAGTGGAGCATGGCGATGACAAATCTATAAATTTCTTCGATGTTAAAATAATTATTATTATTATAAAATAATATTATTATTATTATAAAATA
>NW_017259306.1:2439008-2439907 GCF_001594045.1 Atta colombica | reverse complement strand
ATTATATTATTATAAGAAGATAATTATAAAAGATGATATAGAATTTGAATATAAAAAACCCACGAAGGAAGATATTTAAGCTACAAATCGAACCATTCAATGCAACACAAAAGAGAAGTAATAATCGATCAGCTTGATAGATTTCTCTCACATCCGAAATATCACAAAAAAAATATTGAATCCATGATAAATGTTCTGTTAATAAATGGTTATCCTCTTAACATTTTTTCTACAATCAATCAGAGACTTAAAAAATTGGCGAGTAGAAAAAATTTATATGATAATAATATTGGTAACAACGATGTTTCTATCGATCACAATAGAAAAAAATTTTTCACTATACCATATATTAACACAATCTCGGACTAATTTAAAACTATAGCGGAAAAAAACAATTTTAAAATAGTATAAAATAATATAAACTTATTAATAATTTAAATCGTTTCATAAAATTAGGTAAGGATAGATTTTAAAAAATGAAACAATGTAATGTGATGTACAAATAAGCTATTTGAATTGTGACTCCTCTTATATTGATCAAACAAAAAGAAAAGTAAAAACGAATCAAAGAACATAAAGCGAATATTAAAAAAATCAAAAGATTCCCTGACTGTTTTATTACAGTTATATCAGATAAAAAGTGGTCATAAAATAAATTAGGATAACGTTCAGGTGTTAGACATAGAACCATGTTTCCTTCAGCTAAAATAACATTTTTGGATAGTGTAGATGCGATGCGGCGAAACACATAGAATCGCTATGCCAGGCTGTGCTAGGCAACGAAGCGCTACTTCACTCTTCCTACGCGCCGCCACCGTCGCCGCTCGAGTGGTCCTATGAATTCGCGCGGCGGGGCTTAATCGCATTTTGGCTTAGACATTTCCTTTTCTAATTCGAAA
>NW_017259306.1:2434349-2438908 GCF_001594045.1 Atta colombica | reverse complement strand
GTGTGTGTGTGTGTGTGTGCCAGAGTTAGCGCAAGGGTCGGCACGTACATATTCTTCATGAAAAAGTAAATAATAAATTAAAAAGTAAATGAATAAAAATAATCGAAAATGTTAATAGCAAAATCTTAAGGCATCAATAGTTTTCAAACGGTGAGCATTTGAAAATATTCAACCATAGATCTTTTTTCAAGAGATATGAAATACTTCTTACAAAACTAAACTAGATCAAAGTAACATATCGGAATTCTAACAAATAAAAACTCACCAAAAGCCATGTGCACATTATTCAAACAAATACGTATTATATAAGTATCAAAATCCAATTAAAATGTATACAGTTCAGTAGAATACAGCTATGAAAGACGGACATAGTGTGTCGATTACGCTCGCTAATCAACACGAATTAAGAGAGGAGACGGATTGTCAGTATCAAACTTTATTTACAATAGGTATATATGCCTTATGGACCTTCAATGCCAATTTAAAAAAAAGGTATAATTTTTTTCTTTAGTTGACAGAGCTTGTTTTACTTTCTGACTGTTTCACGAAAAATTTGACACTTGTTATTAATTTTTATTAGATAATGATTACCCATTAACTTTTATTTTTGACACAATTAATCAACGTATAAAAAATTTACTTAAAAATAAACACATAGAATATAAAGATTTGGTTGACAATGTCTGTGCGAATGAATCTGTATCTCTCTTACGGTATCATTTATTTCTTTTCACACAGAGAAATTTCACACAGAGAAACAGTTCAACAAAAACGACATTAGTGTGTCTTTTCATAGTCCTAATAAATGGATAAATATATAAAAGTACAAAAAGATATTTGTCCCCATACATTTAAAAGCAATGTAATTTATAAGATTTCGTGTAATAATTGTGATGCGTCGTAAGTTAGACAAACGGGCAGACAATTGAAAATCAGAATTGCAGAACATTTTAATCATATTAGACATAACACTTCTGTTATGTCTAACGACGATTCTCTCGAGAACTTTAGAGATGTAGCAGAGCAGGAAAATGAGACGAAAGTCAAAGGGAGAGGAAGAGTTTTTTATTTTAGGAAGAGGGATTACATGGAAGAGTTTTCAAAAAGAAGAAAAGATGGAAGAATTGAGGGATAAATTGAAGAAATCAAGAATAATGGAGGAACAACGGGGAAGCTATCGATGATGAGCCGACAATTTATGCCATCAGGATCAGTGTTCAATGAACAAGAGATAAAGATTTGATGTAGGACAGAAGGTGAGATCTAGTGGAAAGAGATAGGGAGGGAGATAAGTAATGCGGATGAAGGGGATAAGTGAAAAGGAGAAGAAAAAGGTGATATGAAAGGAAGAGGAGAAGAAGAGATGGAGGGAGCTCTATAGAGGATGAAGAAGAAAGATGAACAGAGATGAAGTGGACGTAAGTTAGGTCAAGAGGGGTATTCAAAGGAAAGATAGAGGATTTAGATTTGGCCAGGACGAATGAAGCTCGGAAGCCAAAGACGCGCGGCAGAGTTAATGGAGCCAAGGTAATTCAAAAGATAAACACTTTTGGAAGTATCAATTAGAGCCTTGACTTCATTGCGGAGCCAACGAAAAGTGCTAAGGTTGGTGGAAGAGGGGTAGGAGCAAAATGCTCTTCTGGCAGCATCCCTCCTCCGCATAAACACGAACAGAGGAGTTGGAGATTTTCTAGCAATGAAAAAGCGAGAAAGAGCGTGAAAATCGGGCAAAAGCGAGATGGAGAATAAGAATCTCTTGGTATCAATGGAAGAAGAGGAATAATAGAAAACAATCCAGTCGAAGGCAGTTAGCGAAAAATGGAAAGCCTCAAGATTAAAGTAAGAATAATCTCTGACCTTGACTGCCTTCTATATGCGATCTGTAATTCGCTCACTATTTTTGCTTATAATTTAAAAAGCTACGGATAAAATTTTTAAGAAAGGAAAAATTGTCTTAGAATTAGGAATACGACATTTTAAGGACAAACGTTTGTTCTGGGACACCCTATATATACAAAGTGGGACAGTAACTCTGTTCACTTAAAATATTTCCGCTATTTTTAGAGATATGAAATAATATTTATTGAAGTTGTATAGCATCAAGGAAAATATAATATACTATTAATAATTTTTTTATTTTATGGAAGCGCTTCGAAGATTTCAAGGTCATCTCCACTTTTTTAAATTAAATTGTAAATAAATCTTAAGCCATAAGAAATTACAATCGAATGCGAGAAGAATATTTGTTGACTGTAATTGATCAATTTCTTATGGCTTAAAACACCTATTGTAGATTCGGACTAAGGCTTATGGCATAAGGCATAATCGCATAAACTAATCAGAGGGCTGTATTAACATCTTAAGAAATTACTTAAGATGGACTTAAAATATGAACAGATTACGAATATACGCCCTTAGTCTTATTATATCTTATAATTTTTCTAAAATACTTAAAAGAGATAAAAAAATTTTTTAATTTAAAAAAAAGTTAAAAAGTGAACGTTTAAAAGTAACTTAGTTAAGTTAAAATTTAATGCATTTAAAATTAACTAAGTTAAATTAAAAGTTATTAACTTTTTAACTTTTTTTTTAACTTTTAATGTTTTAACTAGTTATTATCCAACCCTGCTTATTACTCTCCCTTATAGCTGCTCCTTCGTATTATGTCATATCACAGATCACAGTATTCATAATCGAATCTTATATATTGGCAGTACAAATTAGTTCGGTCCATTTCCCTAAAAATAGCTCCAGCTATTGTGAATGGTTCATAGTGACAGCTGATTTTGGCGATTTCAGAGAGATTAAACATCTATTAATAATATTCACTTTATATCGCTTTGAGTTTCATACAAAAACCTTGATTTTTTACTGTGTTTGAAATGTCAAATTTTGTGTTAACCAAGCAGCATTTGCGGGAGGTTTTGATTTTCTGCTTTAATTGGAAGAAAAGTGCGGCTGAAGCCCATCGAATGCTTGTCGAAGTTTATGGTGACACTGCTCCAACTGATAAATCATGTAGGGAATGGTTTCGACGTTTCAAGGATGGAGATTTCAGATTGAAGACAAGCTTCGCTCTGGATAGCCGAAAAAATTCGAAGACAAAGAATTAGAAGCATTACTCGAAGAAGATCAGAATCAAATGCAAGAGGAGCTTGCAGAATCATTGGGGGTAACTCAATAAGCCGTTTCTGTACAAATGAGAGCCATGGGAATGATTCAAAAACAAGGAAATTGGGTGCTTTATGAACTGAAACCGAGAGACGTTGAAAGGCGATTTTTCACTTGCGAATAGCTGGTTCAAAGACAACAGAGAAAAGATTTTTTGTATCGGATTGTGACTGGAGATGAGAAGTGGATATTCTACGACAACCCCAAGAAAAAAAAATACTACGCTAAGTTCGGTCAATCATTGCCATCAATCTCAACATCAATACCATGGCCGAACATTCATGGTTCGAAGAATCATGCCCTGTATCTGGTGGGACCAAAAGGGTCTTGTTTACTATGAGCTGAAACCTGGCGATTCCATTACGGGCGATCGGTATCGGCTACAATTCGTTTGAGCCGTGCATTGCAAGAAAAACGGCCGGAATACGAGCAAAGACATAATAAAGTTATTCTTCTTCATAACAATGCTCGTGTCGCTAAAGTCGTAAAAAAATATTTGGAAACGTTCAAATGAGATGTTTTACGGCACTCACACATACTTACGTATTCTCTGGACATTGCTCCTTCTAATTATTGGTTGTTCCGAAGGATGCAGCGAGTCATCGGTTCACTTCTTTCGCAGAAATCGAAAATTAGCTCCAAAATTGGATCGCCTCCAAAGAGTCATTTTTTCGAGATGGAATTCGAAAATTGCCTGAGAGATGGGAAAAAGTAGTAGGCAGTGATGGACAATACTTTAATTGATCTGTTCCTTCTTTTGTTTTGAAATAAATGCATTTTTGAACACAAAAAAACGGACCGAATTAATTTGTACTCCCAATATCAAAAAATCAATAAAAGTATAAAATATCTAGTAAATAGTTCTAGTTTTATTCTGACATAAAATATTAAATAACTCATAAACTATTAATTTTTTTATAATTATACATTAATTCTTTTATAAACAGAATAATGAGATGAATCCATTGGTGGAAAGAAAACACATAGTTGCTTTAAAAAAAACATGCAAAAAGGATAATTTTTTAATTAAGCAGCAGTATTTTCTTTCCATCAATTAATTCATCTCATTATTCTATTTATAAAGACATTAAGGATTAAAAAATTAATAATTTATGAGTTATTTAATATTTTATGTCAATATATGTCAGAATAAGATACAAAGTAACTCGTAAACTATTGATTTTTTATTTTTGTCACTACTTTAATGCTTTAATACTTTAATGCAGAATAATTAGAGAAATCATATTATATAAAAAAAAAATCATTCAAAAAAGTGACTTCGAAATCTTCGAAGCGCCTCCATCTATAGAAAAACTAATACTAGTTGTACTAGTATTGTATTTCTTTTGATGCTATATATCTTCAATAAATATATCATTTCATAAATT
>NW_017259306.1:2380190-2434249 GCF_001594045.1 Atta colombica | reverse complement strand
AAATACATATATAAAATATATATTCATAAATATATATATAAAATAGAACTATTCTAGATCTTTTACAATTAATTCTTTTGAATTTAACCTTTTCGCTCTTAACGCCGGCTGTATCCGGCGAAGCGATCCGTATAGATGAATGATAGCTATAGTATTCGCGAAGTAATTTATAGTGTTTCTTATAATAAGAGTCACGCCAAATCATCTTGTATAGCCTTATAGCCAAGCGTAACACTGATTTTTTCAAATAATATATATTTAAACATAATTAGTAATGGTAGTATATTAATGTCTATAATGTCACTGACATGAAGGGGACAATTAAATAAATTACAGTTTACAAAAAAGTTATAATCATTTTGCCCCTTTTTTTTAAAAAAATACATCAAGATGGCGTTATTCGGGCATAAAATATAATTTTAATCATTAGACTATTCACGTATAATATATCCATTTTTGGCGTATGGTCTTGATCAATGGTAAAATTCCGGATCGTTTTTCGAGCGAAAGGTTGACAAAACTTTTCGTTAAGTATAATGATAGCATACTTTCTTTCAGATGTATTCTACAACTTTGTCCGCCACAATAATTCTTACGATGGAGGTATATACCTCCGATCTATTCTTGCAATAATGCATGAAAAATTTTGTTTGATTATGGTTTGATATGAACTAGTTGCGCGCACATATATAATTAAATGCATTTTATTTAAATCAAAATCTTGTCATAACAATCAGAAAAAATTTCCGGTTAATATGACAAAATTCGAGATTTTACAACTAGAAACAGAATTATATTATAAGTATTATATTATTTATTATAAGAATTTGTTTGATATTTTTCAGTTTGATTGGATAACTGATTAATTATGATTAATTGTAATCTCAGCGCATTCTAGCAGTTGAATTATTGTGTCAATCGACACAAATCGGACGAATATACGAATATTTTGTGTCATCGTGTTGTATTAGTAAATTGGAACAAAATGATACGTAAATGGCCGATCGTTTTGAAAATTAAATATACTAGATAAGTCGAAGATCATTTTAGTAAAAAATGATAATAGTGTCTCAAGTACATTCTATTAAAAAAATATTAAAACCTTTGTGAACTTTTTTCAACCGCTTTTTTTCGAAAAAAATTTTCATAATTTTTTTTAAACATCGCACCATTGAACTCTATAACATTTTTTTTTCGTCGAAATCGGTTCTACAAAGAAAAAATTCGTTTCGTCGATTTTTATAATTTTAATAACTCCATAACTCTCATAAAAAATTTTTTTAGATATAATATTTTGCGAAATTCATTCTTGCATCGCTGCTAATTTATAATATGATAAAAATTTCGATCAGATAAATGCGGGGGCAGCATACGTATACTTAGCCTGCTACATACACTTAGCCTTTATTTAGTGTATTGATTGCTTCATCTTTGTCAATTTGCAAGTGATTTTTTTCTCAATGGAAGATTTTTTGCTGCTGTATTCGCTAAGGATGATTCCAAAGAGCGAAGAGTGAGTAAAGAGGGAAGATTTAGGAAATGCAGATAATAATTAGATATTAATAACCATCTTCATTTATTTTGTCGAAATGTTTGATAAAATAAATAAAGGTTATTAACATTTGATTATTATGCATCTCCTAAATCTTCGCTCTTACATCTGTATTTGACTCTCATTAGCTCTTTACTTTTATTGTATTGATTAAGAATAAAAATAAAAAATAATAATAAAATTAAATTTAACTATCACGTTTTATGTTTACATTATATTATTATTATAAGAATAATTGTAGGAGAGACCGGATCTCGCTAGCACAGTTTTCACATTTTTGGCATTAAATTTTTTAAACAATTGAATTATTCTATGATTAAAATATATCAATATAATACAAAAAACTTCTTTTTATATTTTTATACCATTAATAATTCTATACTGTATAGTTTCTTTGCAATAAATGAAATATGATGTACTGCATTATAATTAATTTACCCTGATATGTAGGATAAATTGATACATATGAATTGCGTCTATAATAAACCTTAAATTAAAAAAACATAATAGAAAAGTAATAGAAATAAACATTAGGTAGTAGATACATATTTCTTAGTAAAAATTATATTTTTAAAAGTATTTTGTAATGATTAAATAGCAAAATAATATTACTGAAAAACAAATGTAAATTATTTTAATTCTATCTTATTTTAATATAGAAAATATAAAGCATTTTGCCAGAGTTAAAGTATAATTGAATGTTCATACGGCAGTACAGCGAGTTAATCTAGCTAACCTTTTCTTATGATATGTGCCAATATATCTATCTCTGCACACATCAGATTTTGATCATCTTATTATGACAAATTATTATTGTTATTCAAAATAACATATATTAACAAACATTTGTCTTTTAACTAATAATACATCGCTTAGATTTTCTTTTTCAAGCAGAATTAATTAATATAAAATAATTAATATAAAATTACTCAAAAAGTTACTTTCCTACTCTTAAATCAAACTTTTTTTTTATTTATTGAAATAATTGTTTGATTTAAATAAAACTTAGGGAGAAATACCTATTGTTGTAAAAAAATCTTTTGCAAAAACTTTTCCATTGTTTTCTTTATCATAAATACATAAACAGTACGCAATATCAATGTTTGTCTCTTATCCAACGAGCCCCAGTTTTCCTTACTTATCTTCACTTTACAAAGAGCATTAAATTGTGCACATTATTTCAATATATAAAATATTTTATCAAGATTATCAGTTTCAACTCAAGTTGACACATGTCGTTAAAAGCCATGTAAATAAAATGCATCCATTAAACTGATCCATTAAATTAATTATTTACATTTACATTAATACAAAGACATAATGTTGCAAGATAGTTATATATAATCATTTATGCCTTGTAATAATACATAAATAAAACAATGTAGTCAAAAAAGAAGGACAAAAAGTCAGTAATGTAGCAAAGAATAATTAATTTAAATTAAATCATAAAATTCATATAACAATTACAATTGACAAAAACAAATACATAAATAAAACATAACATACATAAATAAAACAATGTAGTCAAAAGAAGAATAAAGAGTCAGTAATGTAGCAAAGAATAATTAATTTAAATTAAATCATAAAATTCATATAACAATTACAATTGACAAAAACAAATGTTTCGTTACAGTCATTTTCAATATTATTAATAACATTTAAACATTGCTATAAACCACAAATATACATGGTATACAAAACTCATAATTTCAAATCCCGTATTCTTCATTTCGTGTAGTATGCTGCGAGTTTATTATATCGGAGATCAAAGTAGTCAGAAAACAACAATATTCTAAAAAAATGACTATGAACAAAAAAATTAATACTTAATACATACAAATTAGTAATATATAATAATGTACTCTGTCAGTAATAATCGATAAATGTAAATTGAGAGTTCATTAATAAAAAGCAGGATAAGTTAATGTTTGTTGGGTAAGTTAATGTTTTTTTAACTGAATAAAGTTAATGACTTTACAAAATTAATAAAGTTAAGTTTAAAAGTTTAACGAATAAAAAATTAACTTAACGTAAGTTAAGTCAATATTGAATTAATTTAAGTTAAAAAAAAAGTTAATTTTGAAAAAAATTACTTTTTAGATCAAAATGTCCTAATTTTTCTTAAAATGAGATTAAATAACTACAATATAGATTATTAAGTAAATTAAATTTTTAATTTTTTTATTCACATGTGATATAATTTAATAAGCATATGGCTGCATTGGACACGTTTAAAGCGCATGAGCGTTAATGGCTTCGGCATACCAGCGCGATTTGCGACTTGCAGGTAGCCAGATAGATTTTTATTTTTTAATAAGTCTTAAGCCATAAGAAATTGACCAATTACAATCGAATGCGAGAAGAATATTTGACTGAAATTGGTCAATTTCTTAAGACTTAAGACTTAAGACTTAAATCATTTATTGTAAATCTGCCCTAAGGCATAAGGCATAACCGCATAAACCAATCAGAGGGCTGTAATGACATCTTAAGAAATTACTTAAGATGATTTTAAAATATGAACAGATTACGAATATATGCCCTTAGTTTTATTATATCTTATTATTTTTCTAAGATATTTAAAAGAGAAAAAAATTTAACTAAAAAAAAAATAAAACTTAACGTTTAAAAATAACTTAGTTAAGTTAAAATTTAATGCATTTAAAATTAATTAAGTTAAAATAAAAGTTATCAACTTTTTAACTTTTTTTTTCCAGAAAGAAAACATTTATCGAAAACGGAAAAACGGCAAACGGGGGAAAAAAGAAAGAAGATATTAGAAGGGAGAAAGAGAATGTATAATGTTAGAATACAATTCAGGCAAAGGCTCTTCGTCTGTCGTTTTGTCTGTTTATTCCATGTTTCTGTTTTTTAATATGTACCAGATATTAAACTTTTTTTTTGTTTCAGATATTAAACTTTTATTATATAAAGGCTCTATATTTAATACGTCCATTTTATCCTATTTAAAGTTGTGATTCTCCGGTGATTAGAGATCATTGATGGAGATTTTAACTTATATTAATATCTGAAACATGTTCATGCAGTCTAGTCTTTAACTGTCTTTTTGTCTGGCCAACGTAACTAACATCACAATCCTCACAAAATATTCTGTAAATCACATTTTGATTATGAAAGTGTTCCAGCTTATCCTTTCCTCTCTTTATGAAATTTTTCAATGTGTAGGGATGGTAAAAGCCAATTAAATACGATAGGTGTAAACCTTTCAGATATTGTATTAACATATAGAATAATAAAAAATCTTTCTGTGTCATCCTTATTATTATTCAAACTATTAATGTTGTTAATATGAAATTTAATTCTATTATGAATAGTTGAAAAAATAAAAAATAAAAAGAATATCCATTCTGTAAAAAAATATTAATAGCGTCAATTAAATTGTTTTGTTGGAACTTCGGATGACACAAACGAAAAATCTTATCCACAACTCCATAAATTATTCCTCTTTTATGACAAAGCAGATGGTGTGAATAGAAGTTAAAGAATTTACCGGAAAAGGTTGCTGATATACATCGAAAATAAGATTCCGTTCTTCAATAATCAACTTCAATAATCAATTATCCAAAAAAACTTATTTCTCCATCAATGCCAACCTCCATAGTAAACTGCAGTCTAGTGTATAACGAATTAAAGATATCACTAATATTCTCAGATGAGAGAGAGCAACCAAAATAATATCGTCATATCGATAATAAAATAATGATTGAACAGGCAGCATTCCAATCATAATTTCTTCAAAATCGTTCATAATCATATTTATAACGACTGCGACAAGGGTGACTTCATAGAAGTCCCAAATATTTTGTTTATACATTTTTTTATTAAAGATAAAAACAATAGAATTCAAAACCATCCGAAAGGCAATCAAAAAGTTATCTAAAGGAAGTAACTCCATTAGATTCTTTAAATGAAAAATGATTTCTTAATTTGAGCAATGTTGACATTCTTATAGAAGTCCAGTATCTGCTACAGTTGGGAGAGAAGGCTTTGGACTTTTATTTAATAAACACAATATTGATAAGATATTAATTGTGTTCATTAAAAATGTTGAAAACAATATTATTGATCGTCGGAACAACATAATTAATTTTGTTAGAAATAATACGATTTCGATTCTTGAGAAGTTTCAAAATGAGTTTCCCAGGACAGATTCTAATAATAAATTATTATTTAATTGGATTGAGTCAACAAAAATATTTGTTAAAAATCATCCTGAAATATTAATTTCTAAAGTAGATAAAGGAAATGTCACTGTTGTTTAAAATAAACTTACTAGATTACATATCCAAGATGGAATCGATGTTTTCAGACAATAATACATATAAGATGATAACTAAAGACTACCTACAAAAAACTTACGAACGATTTGTGTAATATGCTTAGTAGGTGGAAAAAAAAAGAGTTTATAGAGGACTTGGCATATCGGAGGTTGCGTATGACGGAATTATTCCTAGAGCATACGGTTTAACGAAGATTCATAAACAAAACTGTCGTCTTAGAATCATTGTTTCTATAAATAGCTCACTATATAATTTATCATTTCTACATAATATCATTAACAACTCCATACCAGAAACTCCTAATATAAAAATTTATAAAGAATAATTTGATCTCATTAATAAATTAAAAGATGTCAAACTAAAACCAGATTCTATGTTGGTTTCCTTGGATATCCTTATTTACTAATATACCTATAGATTTGGCATCTAATAGTGTTGTTAGAAGATTCCATATCTAAGAAAACCAAAATTCCTTTAGATGAATTTTTGATTGCCTTTCGGATGGTTTTGAATTCTATTGTTTTTATCTTTAATAAAAAAATATATAAACATAAAAATATATAAATATATAAATATTTGGGACCTCTATGGAATCACCCTTATTACAGTCATTGCAAATATGCAAGATTATGCAAGATTTTAAAGAAATTACGATTGAAATGCTGCCTGTTCGATTGTTATTTTATTATCGATATGTTGACGATATTATTTTGGTTGTTCCGTCTGAGAGTTGGTGATACTCTTTAATTCGTTACACACTAGACTGCAGTTCACTATGAAGATTGGCATTGATGGAGAAATAAATTTTTTGGATAGTTGATTATTAATAGTTGATTATTGAAGTTAATTATTAAGAATTAATTATAAGAACGGAATCTTATTTTCGGTGTATATCAGCTTTTCCAGTAAATTCTTTAATTTTTATTCACATTCGCTTTGTCATAAAAGAGGTGTAATTTATGAAGTTGTGAATAAGATTTTTCGTTTGTCATCCGAAGTTCTAACAAAACAATTTAATTGACACTATTAATATTTTTTTACAGAATGGATATCCTCTAGATTTTATTTTCTCGATTATTCATAATAAAATTAAATTTTATATTAACAATATTAATAGTTTGAATAATAACAAGGATGACACAGAAAGATTTTTTTATTATTCCATATGTTAATACAATATCTGAAATGTTTACACCTACTATCGTATTTAATTGTAAATTGGCTTTTACCATCCTTACACATTGAAAAATTTCATAAAGAGAGGAAAGGATAAGCTGAAACACTTTCATAATCAAAATTTACAGAATATTTTGTGAGGATTGTGATGTTACATTGGCCAGACAAAGAGACAGTTAAAGACTAGACTGTATGAACATTTATAGATATTAATATAAGTTCAAAATCTCAATGATCTCTATATAACCGGAGGAGAATCACAACTTTAAATGGGATAAAATGGATATATTAGATATAGAGCCTTCATACAATAAAAGTTTAATATCTGAAATGGTACATATTAAAAAACAGAAACATGGAATAGACAGACAAAACGATACAGAATCTTTGCTTGAAATTGTATTCTAACATTATACATTCTCTTTCTCCCTTCTAATATCTTCTTTTCTTTTTCCCCCCGTTTTTTTTTTCCATTCTCGATAAATATTTTCCTTCTCGACATTTCATTATCCGATGTCGTGGAAGTCAGATGTTCGTTACTCTTGCAAATTTGCTTTAATTAAAAAATCAATGTATTATATCACAATATGGATTATCATCTACCTGCGTTTTGTTCTCTCTTTTTGTTAATGGATTCCCAACATTTACCGATATTACTGACAAAGTACATTATTATATTACTAATTTGTATGTATTGACTATTAATTTTTTTGTTCACGGTCACTTTTCTAAAATATTATTTTCTGACTACTTTGATCTCCGATATAAATGACTCGCAGTGCATTATACGAAATGAAGAATATGGGATTTAAAATTATAATGAGTTTTGTAATACCATGTATATTTTTGATTTATAGCGATGTTTAAATATTACGGTAACATTGAAAATGACTTGAGTCGAAACGTTTTTGTCAATTGTAATTGTTATATGAATTTTATGATTTAATTTAAATTAAAATTCTTTGTTACATTACTAGCTCTTTGCCCTTCTTTTGATTACATTGTTGTATACTTACAGAGCCTTATTATTATTTATTAACATAAATAAAAATTCCGCGAAAAGGAATACAAAGATACATACGTTAGTTAACCTCGCACCTTTAATTTGTTAACGACATCGGGCAATAGACTATCATAATGATTCGTTATACGCATTGATGGATTGCTCTCTGAAAATTTTTGCATGTTCTACAAACCATCGAATCAAAAATGTTGCAACACATCATTGTCCATTATTACACACAATAGCGTCATTAATGCCTAGACATTTGAATTTGCAAGAATATAGAGGCATGTTCGAAACGCGCTTTCCTTTCTTCCATGCATTATGACTAATGATTATTCGAATAATGTAATATATAAAATTAAAATTGAATTAAATTTAAAATAAACGTATAATTTATAAATAAATTAATAGTATATTTAATATTATATGTGTAATTAGTTATAATTGACGATTATACTTTGTATTGATTATTAATGTACTTTAATTAGATATATGATATTGAAAAACCGATCGAAACATATATTATATTTATAACATTTAAATAAATGTCTATATATAAATTCATCCAATATCAACTCTTATAGGCAATTTCGAAATTTGATTTAATCTAATAATAAAATTGCTTTTAGATACAATATTCTGTTTTTTTTTCTCTCGTTCTTAAACTTTATTTTTTATAAAAGAATAATGCGAAAATTGTCTTTTTAATTCATCTTTTCTCATGTATACAAACAGAGATTACTTAATAGAAAAAGGACATATTTATTGATATTTATTCTTGCAAATTGTATTAACGAAATTAAATTGGCCAGTAATTAATTATGTATTTGATATATAATTAATATAATTATATATTTGAGATATGATTAATTATTTAATTTGAGTAATAAGAGTACTGTTTTAGTACTCAAATTGAGTAATTAATCATATCTATTAGAACAAATAACAAATTAATAAATAATTAATTACTAGCTAACTTAATTTTACCAGCAGTATATGTCATATACACGTTTTCTTCTTTCATATAATCTCTATTCGAAGGCAAGTCAATAAGTTCTTAGAAAATCTATCAGAGGGCACTCGCAGTGTCATGTCACATTACTCTTTGATAAGTAGCATCTCTCAGCTGATTACTGTAAAATTTTTAATGGAATTCATCGCGTGGTTTGATTTCTGTAGACAATTAAAGCGAACAACCTTTGTATTTTTTGCAAAATGGAAAAAACGAATTTCGTGCAGTGATTAAACGTCTATATATGAAAGATTTAATGTCGAAAGAAATCAAAGTCGAGTTGAATAATGTTCATATCTGCACTAGCGTTTGCGACTGTATACAATTGGGTGAATGAATTTAAATGTGATCGTACATTCACATGTAATGCACTTCGTTCGGATCGATCATTCTTCGTTAAAGAATTATTAAAAAGTATAGTAAAAAGATTGAGATGTTTTGTAAATGTACAATTTATGCAAAGTATGTATTTTATGCAAAATATTCAGTTAAATATTTTGCATAAATATCCGCAGTCTAGTCATAATTAGAGATATAAAAATACTGTCAAATTCATTTTTAATTCAATTTTATTACTTACAAATTGCAATTGGGTAAAATTGCAGTAAAATGGTAATTTATTGATAATTTTGTCTTTATTTATTGTCTTTATAGTGTTAAATATATATTTTACAAATAGGCTGTATTTCTCTTATATATAAAATAAAACAACATTCTTCTAATATTTCTAATAGGAATCGTTGACTGAATAACAGGATTATTGACGAAATCTAAACATATAATTTAATCATAACAAAACGTATCTGTACAACATAGACTCATGCTTAAGTATGTGCTTATTTGTTGCGCTAGGTTGCTGGCTGATGTTTTTAATCGCGATGTCGTAAACGAATGTATATCAATTGTCCACTAATTGGTTAATTAAAAATAATATAATCTCATTGGTAAAGCAGTGAAAAATTATTAGGAACAGGCCGATGTGAGTGATGTGTACAATTGAATTGTGTGCAAGTGCACTACTTCCGTTGTAAGTTGTTCCAGATTAGACATTCCTGCCCTAAATATTGTCGGTTGTCTAATTATTACATCAATATGTATATAATATATAGTATCAACATGAAAATTTAACAAAGCATTTGCAACTTAATGACTAAATGCTCTTATATCAAATTATTTTATTTTCTTAATTTTTTAAAATTACTATTTGTCAGCCTTAAAAAATTACCGAGTAATTTACTGTAAATTTACCGAGTAAATTATTGTCAAATTGCGTCATTTTCATTTCTAATTATATATTTAATATATTATACAATATAATTGTGACTTAAAATATAAGAGTTAATAAAAATATTGCGATTTAATAAAGTATTTGCTTTCTTATTAACAATATTTATTCCTACATATACAGAGCTGAGTAAAATACATGTCATTAAAGTATTTAAAATATAAAATTCAAAATACTAACAATATTAATATTAATATTTGAATTATAAAGTACACAAATAACTTTTTGCAGTCTTTTGATTTGAAATACAAATAATTTATTTCAAATCAAAATATTTTATATTCGTCGAAAATATTTTATATTTTGTATTTTGTATACAATAATTCAAATATTAATTAAGATTTTGACAGTATTTTAAATTTTATATTTTAAATAGGAATGCGAGACAATTGTAAATAAATAATACAAAATAAATAATACAAAACATCCTACTTTATATAAACACTTTATATACTTTATATAAACTCACAATATGCGATAATTATCTCGCAGAGCTAGTTATTTATAATTGAGATAATAATCATGTATTATGGAACAGATATTTCATACAATATATTCAATTAGAATCAAAACGTGAAAGAAAGCAAGATTTATTTCCTGATAATTATTTTTATATATTTTAAAATATATTCGACAAGAGGCTTAGAGCAATAGCCAGTTAGTTGCTATCTTTAACCTTAAAATTAATAAACCTTAAAATTACAAAACAGACATTTCGACTTTACATTAGGTCATTTTCAATGTTCAATGAAAAATAAAAATAAATATAAAAATAAAAATGATAACTTAAAAATGTTACTTAAAAATATTTAACGACGCATATTAATTGAAATTAAAATTAAAATTAATGGATGCATAAAAATTTATATAATTATATCAATTTGAATGCTTATAATTTAACTATATACTTCTCTTGAAGAAATGTGTTTTGAACGAGAAGAAATTAATGTCATTCCAACAGATTTGAACATCTCGTAAACGTATAAAATATCGAATAACATCCACTGCTATATCCATAATGAACGCTCGGTAAATGTGTTCACGCTAATTGAAATTTATAAAAATATATATTGTATATTGTATAATATAAATAAATTAAAATTTTAACAATTTTATATAGAGCGAAAACAATTTTATATAGAGCTCTCGATAATCAAAATAATATTATAATAAAATCAGGCAAATTAGAGCTAAAACACAGTTATTATTTGTATATGTTATACAAAATTTTCTTTTTATTTATTTATTCATACAAAATACAATAGTTGAATGTTTCGTCAATGTTTCGACTGCTCTTTACAGTTATCTTCAAGATAGTTCAACACAAATTAAGTCCAATTATTATTAAATAAATAAATGCAAATGCATTTTCAAAACCTTGAGTGGTTCCTCATTGTGAGCACAGCTCTTCTTAATCAATGTCAAAATTGTTAAGTATAGTTTTAAGAAATTGCACCTCCATTCTGTTATAAAAATCTTCAGTAAAATATAATTTTAAGATAGTCGTTAGACATATGTCCAAATGGTTATAAACAGTACAGTGAAATATCTGTTGTTTTTTCTTGATTATACTTAATGTTCCAATTCTATTTATTTTTATTTAACATAAAATTTTTCCTTTCGCTTGCATGTAAGTCTCGATTATACTTTGAACGATTACATGAATTACGAAAAAACAATGTTAAGTACACTTATGCAAATAAATTCATGTGATTCTCACTTTCACAATGTAATTAATGTAGTTTATGCAATTATAATAATGTAATTAATTTCTCGTGATATCATCCGAAAAAAATGGAGCATATCTTTAAAATTATTTGTTAATAAAACAGTTCAATACTTTTTTTGGTTGAACTTGAATAAACGAAGTGTTTTTCGATTTTTATTCGCTGAAAACAAATCCGAACGGAATTGGCTTAAAACGCTGTTTTCAAAAAAATTAAATTTAAATGTCAAAATTGGCGTTTTTTGCTATATTTACCCCTTTATTGCGGCCAAAGTAAATTTTTTTTTCAATTTCGTTTACCACTTTAAAATATTATCTTTTATCTATAAAATAAATTTATTTATATTAATAAAATAAATTTGTTAATATTTGTTACATCACCATTTTTTTCATATATATAATTAGTATATTATAAATCATTAAGTTGAATAAATAATATGATTACTACTATTTATAAATGTAAGTATATGAATAATAGTAAAAAATGCATAATATCTCGGGATAGTTAGTAAGGTGTCAAAGTGAGTGGCACGTTTCTGTTCAGTAAAAATATTTGGAAATATAATTACGTGAAATCTCTAACAGTACGCATTATAATAATTATATCGTGATAAATATAAATTTATTTTATTTATTTAAAAGAGCACTTTAAAATATAAAACAAAATTGTTATAAAATATAAACGAAATTAAAAAAAACAATTTTTGGCCGTAAAAAATGATAAATATAATCAAAAATACTAATTTTACATATTTAACCTTAATTTTCTCGGAAATTTCTCTGATGTGCTAAACTAATTCCACGGCCAGATTCATTTTCAGCAAACAAAAATCCAAAATTGAAAATATTTCGTTTATTCAAATCCAAAAAAGATCTATTTTTGCATAACTTAAAAAAGCATTTTACTTTTTCATTAATTTTTAGCCCATTCGATAGATCTTTATTATATCTGACAGATATCATAACAAGAGATCCAACTCTTTTATCTGCTCCCTAAATTTATTTCACAATGGTGACGAATTAACGTGCATGATATTCATTTTTTAAAGTAAAAAGTAAATTTTTTTGCATTTAGTATACAAATTTATTAAATAAATCGGTAAAGGTTTAAGCTTTGATTAAGCTAATGGTAAAATATTAGCTTCTTGTTCGAAAAATTTTTTAATTTTATATTTTTAACATTACAGAATTACAAGTATAACTTAATTTTCTTTTATATGTGATGGTCTCATCGTTGTTCCTCGCATCAGATAGATACCAGTGAATGTTTGATATCGATGCAGTTAGAAAGTTGAAATTATTTTTATCGTGGAGAGTTATTCTTTATTGCCTTCCGTGAAATCGATTTGCGAAGTCTAATTAACCCCATTGGAGATTTTTATTACAAGATGGGAATTAATCCTGGGTTTTGTAAATAGTTCTCAGAAGTAATAATTTTGCCAATGAATCAATGACAATTACCGTATATTTTAAAGTCAAGTTGTGAAATTAATTCAGTGATATATTTTAGAATACAATTTTCGTCGTTACATTTATGTCGTTTTCTTATACTTTCAACTGTACTATTAACAAAGATTAATTCAACAGCGATTTTTTTTTTACATATCCTAAAGTAAATTATTATTTGTGAAGGAATTTACACTGAAGAAGATCCGAATCAAAGATCAAAACGTTTGTGAGAAACACGGATTATTTCTAATATAAAATAATAAAAGTATATACATAGTAACTTCCTATATCGACATATTGGCATTCAATTTCAATTTCATCGCTTCATCAAATGACATCGATGTTATAAAATTGGCCAATCATAGCTATTCCTTTGGAGAATAGAACAATTATGATTGGCCAATTTCATAACATTGATGTTATAACTTCGTAAATCGAGCTATATAAATGCATTAATCACACGAGCTACACATATCTCATTTGGTTTTATCTTTGTTTTAATGCGAAACCATGTATAAAATTATCTAAAGCTATCATTATCTCAAGTAGCCCACCATAATCTCACGCTATTGTCCCTATGTTTGCTCTTAATATGCTGACCATATTGTCTCTGTCCAGAACTGGTTGCTATTATAGGTAAATTTGTGTGTAAGCTTACTCCATTTATACAGTCTTTGGATAGTCTTATTTTATATTTTGGATTCAAATTCTCTTCATCATAATTTGTAATTTCTGGTAATTCCCATATAATGATATTTCCATCAACACCACCTATGGAATATATAACATCAATTAAGAGATATATTACATTATGCTATTTATCATTTTACATTTTTTTAAACTGACCAGAGATTATTTGTTTACTGTCAGGTGTAATAGCAAACTGTATTCTTTGATTAGTGTCCGATTGTCTTCCTTGAAGAGAATAAAGAACATTTCCAGGATTACGGAGATCCCAACATAGAAATTCACTATTTTTCCGAACAACAGAGAACAACTTCATTCCACAAGAACTAAATTCAATTTGTGTTACACCACTTTCAGTTTTAAAGGTGCATAATGGCCCATCCTTATACAAACCTTCAAAAGTATATAAAAAAGAAAAATTATATCTTTTATAGCAGACATATGTTTAAATTCTAAACAGAATCGTAAGATTCGTAACATATTCTCGTAAAACTTATAAGAACTTTTAAGTAAACTTAAAGTATCTATATATTTTTATACAATATCTTTAGACAGCTTCTTATTAGCCACAAAATTTACAAGAAATCGTATATATTTATTAATTTATAAATCGTACGTCTTATGATACGCATAAAATTAAAACTAATCATAAATTTTACGAGAACAAGTTACAAGTCTTACAATTCTGCTTAGAATTGACCTAATAATATCAAAAATTTTATATATTTAATTAAATCTTATCACAGATACATACCAATACATTTAGAATATGTACCAAAGGCAACTAAGCCTGACATAATTGGATTTTCACGGATACACGAAACCAATCCGGTCATATTTGGAAAATCATGTTTAAAATAAATGTCGCTTGTTTGACGTCCAGGATGATCTGTATCGAAAGTTCTTACAGCATTCTTGAAACCACACCATATTTCCCTTCCTGAATCCACAAATTGAACACTAATAGATGCTTCTACTTCGTCAACTCTAAAAAAAATATATTTTTTCCTCCTTTTTTTATATATTCTCACAAAGTTGAAAACTCGAGCAATGTTACTATTACTAACTGATTATAAGCTCGATATGTTGCACGTAATTCTCCTGTAAATGCATCCCATAAATGAACAGGACTCTCTCTACTTGTACTAAGAAAACAGCATGTTGCAGGTTCCCATGAATTCATATAGGGATACCAGCAAGTGTTATATATGAGGCCACCTTCTTTAATAGTCAAAGCAGATGTAAAATCGGTCTGTATAAAATCAGATGGCATTTGGCCAGAGTACAAATCTCTAGGAAGTTCATAAAGGCGTATCTTAAAGTCTTCCGATGATACAAGTAAGCACGTTCCATCTGGGGACCATTGACAACCTTTTGTAAAATTCTCATACATATCTGTGAACTGATATTCCTTAGTCGCTACACATAATATCTTTGGTGCTTTTGACCAGTTATAATTATAGATGCAAGGAGAATCTGTTGAGCTAGCATCTTCTGAATTTACATTTCTTGGCTCTGTGATATTTGCAGCTTCATTGTTTCTTGTTTGTTTCATTATTGCAAGATTTACTATTTGTTTTGACAAAGTTTGACACGTTTCCTATAATTTGAAGAATCATTATTTTGCAATTCGCTTAAGTAATATAGCAACGATTTATTATTATTATACATAAATAAATTTTATCAAATTATAAGTATACTTGCCTATATGTCTCAAACTTACATGTGACTGTGAGGAGGTGAGGTCTGGCATTTTACTAGATCCCAAACAAGTTTCATTATTCAACAAAACGCGGGAGTCTTCAATCATTACAAATGAATTTAATTGCACTGGATTAGTCTCATCAGCTTTGCTTTCTGCATTGTTTTCTTCCGTTTCATCATTTTTATCTAAAGTTTCACATGTTATTGACGGGCATGAATCAACGTCCGTTCCTTCACATTCCATTGTTCAGTTTACTCACTCTCAACTCAGTTTACTCACAATTAAGTTAATTATATGAAAACACCAATTTCTCCTAGAAAACTTATATATGTTTATATATGTTTATATAAGGATTGCAGTATGTATATACTTTATATTGAACCGTCAGATTGTCTCTCGCATAATGATAATTTTCGAATAATCCACGTAAATTCCTTGGAAATGGAATTTATCAAGGTTATTTAAAGGAAGAAAACAAGGAGATTAATTTCGAATCTCGCTACAAAGTCCTAACTTTAATTGTTAGGTTAAGTTAGTTTAAGTTAAGTTAAATCATGCATGGATTTTAGTTACGGAATTATACGTTTGGCGCGTTGCGTTCGTTGTGTAGTTAGAGATTGTAATATCCCTAGAATACCGAGCTTGAAAAACTCCTGTTCATTGGTTCACATACATAAGTTCTTAAAATGGTAGAATCAAAATGTAGTATTTCAAAGAACATTCAATTTTGAACTGATCGTGAATCTATATGACTGTTCGGGGAGATATCATCAAAAGTTAAGTGTATTAAAATTTAATGTACTTTTCATTTACGGATATGAGTGATATTTTAATTAACTCTAATACGTTAATGTTTAATACATTTACGTTCGTTATGCAAAGTGCAAATATGTCGAAATATTCGAAATACACAGCAATAGAATTCTATTCTGAATCGCGAATATCTATATGAATCTAAATTGTCTTAAGTAAGGACACAATTTCTTTTTTCAATCGCCATCGGTCGTGATACGACCGTCGTAATACGAAAAATCAGTTTATGAATGATTGGTATATCTAGCAAACGAGAATGGATTAAAATGGATTGAAATTTTTTTCTATCCGAATGTGTATTTTTAAATAGAATACTTTTTTTGGATTTAATTAGATTTAATTGCAATTAGATTTAATTCAATTGGATGCAATTGGATTGAAAAATTGCATTTCTTTATTTTATTTAAAATTTTGAATTGAACAATATTCACAATGTGTATATTATGCACAGAAAAAGCTAATATTATTTTTAGATTGAAAGGCATAGAAATATGTTCCTATAATTCCTATAATTCCTATAATTCCTATAATTCCTATAAATGAATAAAAATGCATTCAGGATTGAAAAGCATTCATTTTAACATTCGTGAATCAATATTTCTGAAAATCTGAATCCAATTTCAATTCATTTCAATCCATTTTCGTTTACTGGATAAAATATAACTTTTGCATATTGTATTGTATATAATATTAATAACATTATGTTTAAATGTAATTACCCAGCAAACGAGAATGGATTAAAATGGATTGAAATTTGTTTCTATCCGAATGCGTATTTTAAATAGCGAATACTTTTTTTAGATTTAATTGGATTCAATTGGATTCAATTAGATTCAATTGGATGCAATTGGATTGAAAAACTGCATTCACAACAGTATTCACAATACAGAAAAAGCTAATATTATTTTTAGAATGAAAGGCATGCAGATATGCTCTATGCAATTCCTATAAATGAATAAAAATGCATTCAAAATTGAAAAGCATTCATTTTAACATTCGTGAATCAATATTTCTGAAAATCTGAATCCAATTTCAATTCATTTCAATCCATTCTCGTTTGCTGGATTATATTTCATTTTGATCAAGGCAGATCTATGTTTTATATATATATATATATATGTGTATATTATATATATGTATGTGTGTGTGTATACGCACGCGCGCACACACACACACACACACACACA
Source organism: Atta colombica (assembly GCF_001594045.1). Lineage (NCBI taxonomy): Eukaryota > Metazoa > Arthropoda > Insecta > Hymenoptera > Formicidae > Atta > Atta colombica. Next base: position 2,416,350 of record NW_017259306.1, on the reverse strand, counting down.
CACACACACACACACACACGCACGCACGCACGCACGCACGCACGCACATATTATATCCCAGCAAACGAGAATGGATTAAAATTTTTTTCTATCCGAATGCGTATTTTAAATAGCGAATACTTTTGTTTGAATTTAATTGGATTCAATTGGATGCAATTGGATTGAAAAATTGCACTCAAAATTTTGAATTGAACAAGTATTCACAATGTGTGTGTTGTACACAGAAAAAGCTAATATTATTTTTAGATTGAAAGGCATAGAAATATGCTCCGTGCAATTCCTATAAATGAATAAAAATGCATTCAGGATTGAAAAGCATTCATTTTAACATTCGTGAATCAATATTTCTGAAAATCTGAATCCAATTTCAATTCATTTCAATTCATTCTCGTTTGCTGGATAGCGCGTCGCTTATCACGGACGACAACGCAACGAGGACGCGACGTCGCGTCGCGACGCACGTCGGCTAAGATCAGCGGGCAGCACCGCGCCGTAGGTGGGAGACTCTTCGACGGCGGCCCTCGAGTAGGCGAAGAGTCGAAGCGAAAGACTACCCGAAAGAGTCGTGCTCCACTCAGCTCAGTCTGTCCGCGGGCGTCCGTCAAGCAGACTTCTCCGGCTCTTTTTCTCCCTCCCTTCCTCCTTACTCTCCCTCATCGTCGATCTCTCGAGGGCCTCGTGCCTCGCGGAAGACACATGTCGGCTGGTGGTGCAGCTGCTACCGGCTAACTCGCTACCGGTAACTCTGCGTAGTTAATTCAAGACTAAACTCTCCTAGTTTCATACCATTCGTCGTGCCGCTCTTTGCTTATTATTATTATTATTATTATTATTAATTTCTTTCGTATTATTTTCGTCTTTCGCGCGATCGGTTCTCATATATGAAAGTGACTCGACACAGTGACAGAGTGTTCGTAGTGCGGCCAGTGACACGCCAGATTAGTGGACAGGATGTGGTCGACGAGGCTTCTCTGGGCGAGCCTCCTCGTCGGGTTCGCGATCGTCGTTTCATCAACCTGGCACGTCGCCGACGGTTTCAACATCGAGACAAAACATTATGCGGTATATCGTATGGAGGAGAGGTCCATGTTTGGATTTGCTGTATCGACGTATCGTGACAGATATGCCCGCGGATGGTGAGCCTCTTTTTTTCTTTATCTTGATGAAATTTCTTTCTGAGAAATGAGTAATTAGTAAACAAGAAAGATATAATAATTCAGTGTGTTACACTGTGTTGTCATCATTGTCTCTTGCTAGAAAGTATCCAAAATAAAATGATAATTATTGTCAAATATTATTCAATTGGCTATTTTGATTTTTCGTCATTAACTGTACGATATTGTAATAAGAAAAATCTGAAAATATAAATAACGACAAAGATTTAAATTTTAATTATAAAAGAGAGTATTGTTGATTGTTGATACATCATGAGGCGAATCTTTATTCGTTACTTTGGAAAAGGCGTAACATAATTCGATGACACATGGAATATCTTGGAAAAAAAGAGCACTGTTGTACTGCCATATCTATGCTTGTACATTAAATAATCATATCTAAATCATACACTAAATAATCGTTAAGTAATCATATCTCGGAATGTTCCCCTACTGAAATTTAAATATTAAATATTAAAACTATGCAAAACTATGCAAAACTAATAGATGAAGTAATATGGAGAAACTGACGCTATAACGCAATTGGAAAGTGATTGAAGTTATAATTAGCTTTATTTTTTATTTATTTTTTGAGAGAGACATAAAATTTTCATAAGTAAATGCTGTAAAATAGAGGGAACTGATGTAATAGCATAGAATTAGACGAATGCTTTCCTTAGGTAATAGGTAAATTTTTAACCAGGTGTTTGACTCATCGCTTGATTACACATACGATTGACTCACTCGCGAAATAGGAAATATTTGACGTTTTAAATTATCATGTGACTCTCGTCTTGAATTTTACCTGCATTATTATGTTATGATAAAAATTATTTGCGGTAACATCTTATTGTTCCCAAAAATTCTCACAAATAATGTTGTAAAACTAATTGTCCAATATTGTTCCAATATTGTCCAAATATTAAAAATTTTGATTTATACATATGGCTGATTATTTGTATTTATACAATATTTGAATAACTAATGAAACTACCAGTGGCGTAATGCACGCGCACATAATTTTTAACACCTGGATAATTTAAAGAAATCGTCAATATAATGCTGCACTGTCGTGATAATTAGTTCTGTGACTAAACATTTCTTGCGGAATGCGTGTGTCTTTTGAGAAAGTAAAATATTACCAGAAATTTTATGAACGTGATATAAAATTCAAGATGAGTCGCTCAGTAATTTAAAACGTCCAATATTTCCTGTTAATTTCATGACGTATACATATTTATTTGCAAATAAAAGATATTAAAATTTTTTCGAGTTACTTTAATGAGAGTTCTACGATAGCAGCGTTTCGAGGCTCTTATGCGTGATCTACAATGGGCAGTAACAGTAATTGAACGAGTAGGCATAGAAATCGACCAATCATAGTTGATTATTCTTCTCATATTCAACTATGATTAGTCGATTTCTACACCTACTCCTTAATCCACTACTGCTACTGCTCATTGTAGATCATGCATTACATTTCCTGTTACGAAATAAATGTCGTGAATCGTGCGCATTGCAAGTCAGAACAGCGCGGCAGTCTGACCTCCCGTTCGAGATATCACCCGACAAGATGAGGATTTCCATCTCGTATTTCATCTTGAGCTTTAATAATCTGCGATAATCCCTCGTTCATTATCGATAAGTACGCTTCAAGGGCGTTCGCACTGTTTGCAGGAACGTTGCAACCCCTGAAGACACGCTACGATTCTCTTCCCGTCGCAATCTGGTGCACGAACGGTGAACCGTGAACGTACTCGTTTTCGAATTTCGTGACTCACGCTCGTGACGGGCCACGAATAAACGTTTCTGCTTCGGCTCCCGCACATTGGCGACGATTATAAATAATATCGGCGAAACGGGGAAACGCGGCTAATAGCGCCGCCCGCATATATCGTTATATTCACGGGAAAATCGACGTCAGTGCCAATGGCGACACAATGGAACGTTGCATCCGAGACCGGTCTCTTTGCGACCGATTAGCAATCAACCGTGAAATGGGCACGCTTATATTCCCACAGTATAATATCCTCAGTGATAGAAAAAAATGATTTCCAAATCTAAGGCTATTAATCCAGAAATGAGAGAATCTATTAAACCTAATTTTTCTTTTATAATAACAATTATCTGGGTTATTTTTCTAAATGAAATGATTAACTATTGTATGTTATTAATTGTTTTACAATTTATCAGTATTTGAAATTATAGTATTTATACTCAATAGTTCTTAAAAAAGTAAAGAGAAAGTACAAGTAGGGATTTTCACTTATTAAATTGACAAAAAATTGATTTTTATCTTTCTTGCTGTTGAGGTATAGAAATTAGAATAATTCTAAAGCACGTATTATACAATTATTCGGAATAGATTCTGATTCTACTGTTCAGTTATAATTCTTTAGATTTCTATAGTATTTTTAGGGAAAACGAGATAATTTTGATCAAAGTTCTATTATATATGTCCGGGTAAGATTATCATATCTGAATTATAAGAAAAAAATGCATACTTATGTATACTTTTTAGAAAAAAAATGATGATCCAGAAACAGAGGAAGGAATATAATTCTTTTATACATTATATGCAATGTAGATATTTAATAAAATTTCTGGAATACAATTTATGTTTTTATTGATAATTCTTTATTAATAGATAATTTTATAAATACAAAATTGTAATTAATGATCAGAAATTTTACGACTTAAAAAATACACTGTATTTTTAAAAGGGTAACCGTATATATCCAGGTTTTAGATTATATTCCCTGATTAAAAACTCAGCCAGTATATTTTATTCAATCTACTTCTACTGTAGTAATTCATTCTTATACAGATAAAAAAATGTTACTTAACAAATGATGAAACGGCGCGTCATGTTTGCAATAAGGAGGGAAAACATTGGTGCGAGGAAAACGACGCAGGAAATCCGGATTACTTGCGAGACCTTACGGGAGGTTTCTCTCGTGGGCGCTTATATTTAGGCCAGCTTGGTGCTTTATGAGCGCTCGCGTTCGCGCGCTCGTTAATTTCATCGTTCACAGGGATTAAAGCGCCCGATTGCCATCAATTCCCGAAATAGAACATGGGACCTGTTTGTTTTGTGTGCCCACCTCTCGCGATCGTTCGGCGCGATCGATTTCCGTCGCGTGCGGTCACCCGATATCGCGAGTTTTTAACTTAAGTTCTAAAATTAAATGGATGCGTTGTCTCTTGTATACTTTGCAGAAATGGAGCGCGAGTGAGCCACATAATTAGATCTAGAACGAATTTGAATCTTCTCATTTACTCATTCATGATGCTCGTACAGAAGAAAATCATGGATTCTTCTTTTTCTTCTCATTTTTTGCCAAGTCAACTAGACGTTTAGGAGACTGAAAAAAGTATTAAATTTTAATAAATATTTATTTAATAGTACTAACTATTTAATATTTACTAATTATAAACATATATTTACTACATTTTTGGCACAAGAACCGTATATTTAACGATTTATTTATTTTTTATTGAGTCAATATTTATTTATTATAAATAACCTGTTTAGTCAGTACTATTAAAAAAATATGTATTAAGGCTACTGAGTAATCACCACAACCATATTGAATCATGACGTCAGAAGCGAGAAATGACACGTTAATTTTTATTATGTGTCATTTATAAATGAAGACAATTTGGATAAAACTCGAGATAAAACAAAATGATGAGATTGCTTTAAAACATTTGTAAAAATGGACGAAAACTATGCTTATTCCTCCTGACAATCAATAAATAATCGTAAAAAGTGATAAAAGATACATGAAGTGCTTTTATTCAATGCGCATGCGCAGCTTATTTCCACTTTCACGTGCCTTTTATCACTTTTTATGATTATTTACTGACTGTAAAAGGGGATAAATATTTTAAAGAAATCTTATCATTTTGTTTTATTCAAATTGTCTTTATTTATAAATGATATATAATAAAAATTAACGTGTCATTTCTCGCTTCTGACGTCACGATTCAATATGGCTGTGGTGATTCAGGAGACTCAAAATTTTTCTTCATAGAACCTAGAAATATTTTGCACAGGACATATTGAGCAAAATTTATGGTTGAAAATTAATGAACTAGAAGATTCTGATTATGTCAATCAGAATTCTAACATCTCAACTAGAATTACATTAGATTCAACTAGAAAATTCTGATTTGTCCATTTTTAGCCAGAATTTTCATTAGTGCAATCAGATTCTTTTCCTAGTGCACTAATTATTTCTTAACAATAATGAGACTTTTAATATTGGCTGCTCAGTTATAAAATTTTTTAACTGAAATAAATAATATAAAATAATTAGTGTCCTCTAATGTAAAATATGTCTCTAAGTACTAGTCTTCTCTACGAGAATCTAGAACCGCGATTTGATTTATATTTACACGCTCATGAACATTATTTCTTCTTATTTAATAAACAACATTTAATAAACAGCAAAAATGAAATGATTTATTAAATCAATACAATATGTCAAAAGATTCAATAAAATTAAATAATAATATAAAAGAGGGCTACATACAAGTCTAATATAAAAAATTTTTTAAATAATATAAATAATTAAATCATAAACAAATGGTCTATAACAAGCGTTTCGTATCCGATCAGATCATTTTCAATGTTAACAATTCGGTTACAATGTACTTACAATATAAAATATAAAATATAGCTAAATAAAAAGACACGTTTGTTATAGACCAATGTTTTTGTTTTGTGATTTAACTATATTATTAGAAAAAATTTTTATATTAGGCTTGTAGCCCTCTTTTATATTATTTATATTATTTATATATTTTATATTATTTTGATTTATTAAGTATTGTGAGTGTGAATCGGATCGCGGCCTAGGTGTGACAATCTGAAGTACGATCGATTCGTCTATGAGACACTTGACGATGCAGAACGCTTCTTAGTCACCGATGCGACGATGCGACTGCGTAGGCTGTTCGTCACCCGTGCCGCTCCGATTAATATCTTTGTAATCTGCGCGTTTGATCTATTACGATCCGCTACGTGACGTCCTTTCCATGGGTTTTCTTAATGACTTGACCGCAGGCTCGAACGAACGTGTTTTGCTTCAACAATATGCGGACGAATTTTAAAATTTGCTTCCTTGGATCGCCGATGTTAACGACGATATCTGAAAGATATGTGATATACGGGCGAAGAAATGAGCGCGAACTCTAAGGAAATCTTATTTCGGAGGGAGAACTGAATTGAGATCCCCGGCCTCCTGTTGCGGTCTCATGCATATGATTGGGAGCAGCGTGCATCTCGCATCTGATGCCAGCTAATATCTACGAGCGCTCTAAAGTACGCACAATGTGCCATTACCATCGGCGACGGTAATCTCCTCCATATATCTATCCGGTCGTACATATATTCATGTAATCCCGGTCTCGTTTACTATTCATAAAAAAGAATGTAATGCGATTACAATCGCGCTCACGTATAGCGCGAACGTACGGCGTGTAAATCTTGCAGGAAATTGAAACTCGGATACAAACACCATGTGCGATCTGTGTAAAAATCAGCTAATCCCTTTTATCATAATCAGTTGAGCGTATAATAATTTTACACGCGCTCGTTAATTCTCCGCGCTCTTCGGAGATGAAGGACTCGCGAAATCGTTTGTTAATTTATCGGCGCTTAAATTTAATATACCTGTGCAATTTTGCTCGGGGCATGATGCATCTCGAAGACAATCACGAGGAAGCCCGCCGAGAGTAAGGTGTATAAATGTCAGCGTATAGCAGAACACGTATTGCGTGATTCATTGCGCGATCGCATCGACGATCGTGTCTTTAAGAGGCGAATTCAGTCACGACCACGTGTAAGAGGAACAAATGGGAAGATCGAGTCACGCTCGTCGTCTCCCGAGTGTACCGATGACTCGTCTATTTCCCGAATTTGCCGATCGTATACGCGGAAACCTGCCGAGTCGTGTACTAAATATAGAAATTATTTCACGACGCGAAGTCACGGCGGAGCGAATGTCGATAAGCGAGAGTCGTGAATGTTCAAGGCAAAATGTCAGGAATGGCGATATCAGTCGCCGTTTCCAGCATCGCTTATTACCAATCAAATCAAATTAACATCTTGGGTAGAAGGTTACTCCAATTATTATTATACAACAAGATTGTATGATTATAAATTATTATAATTTAATTGTATATGATTAACTTACAAGTAGATCTAAATTGCTTTTCCTGAATAAACTTACGTAAAATGTATAAACTTGTATAAAATTTCGAATTCAAATGAAAAATTACATTTTAATAAAACAGAACGTTATTTAGAGAACGATAAATTAATTGCTTTTAGAGAATACAAATAATTTTTTATTTAATTAATGCTATTAAAAGACAACTACAGTAAAAGACAATTTTCATAACCGAACACAAGAATTACTGACCTCATATACGCGATAAGCAAAGAAAATAGCAAATAAGATATGTTGATGTGTTCAAATATTTAAATTATTTTTTCCCACAGATTCGAGAGAAACTTTCTCTCTCTCTCTCTCTCTCTCTCTCTCTCTCTCTCTCTCTTTTAGTTTCACATATACATTTTTTAAATATTACGATATTTAAGAATATATTATGTAATGTAAACGAATGTAACAAAGCTAACAATTGAGCTCCAAGAACTTAAAGAAAAACATGTGCTTTGTTCAAACGAATGCTTTGTTCACTGCTATTCTTGAAATATCTCAATATGTAATCGCCGATCGACCTTACTGCTAAAGGCATTGCAAGTGCATATCAGTGATGACGTTGAAATGCATGTAAATGCTTTCATGACACAACATCTCGTGAGCAAAGTAAACGCCGAATCGTTATTCAAAACGACATAACGGAATTAATGCTACTCGATGTCATTGTTCGATTTGATGATTGAAATCGCTAATTGACACACGTCAAAACATAATAGAAAACATAATAGAACGAAGATATTACTGGACCATTTCTTTGGAAAGAGAAATTTCCTTTGTAAGCTTTTATCATGCAAAACGCTTCGCACTGATATTCCGGGAAGCGCAGTCTTCTTATCATTGGCCGCTTCCACGTGATAAGCACACGGTATGGTTAATGGCGAATCGCAGCAAGTTTCATTTCAGCATTAAGACGATGTTGTATACAAGAATGTTAGATATTGTGAAAATCGAAAGTACATTAAACGTTAAATGATATTAAAGAGAAAATATTATAGATATTATAACATTTTTCCTAATGATCTCTGAGAGAAAACAGTCGTTGTATGATGAGACATATCGCCGCATCGACAGCATAATGATGCAAGCATAATAAAAAATTAGCATTGGAATTGCAATGTTTGAATTTTGAAAATTTATGAGAATGTGTATTCAGCAGAAAAAGCAGTTTTACAACTGTTGTAAAATTCTTTAATTTTGATTGGTCTTACCCTTAGTTTCTCACTAGATTTAAATATATAATCTAATCGTGTTAAAGAATTTTACAACAGTTGCAAAAGTGCTTTCTCTGCTAAATGCAATTTATTTATTGTTTTAAAAAATATAATTGTGTATGTATGTATAATTATATACATAATATAATTATATATACATAATTGGAAAAGTATAATAATTTGAAAAGAAAATTTAAATTACATATTTACTATTCCAATTAAAACATTTCAATTCGTTGAATTTAAAAAATACTCTACTAAAAGTTGCTAATTTTGAGACGACTTTGAGATCACTTTTATCACCATAGTGATATACATATGAGTATTATCTTTTATATTCACACACTAAAATAAGGGGCTATCAGGTCATTATAATAAACAAGCTTTAAAGATATAAACATTAATCCTTTATTATTCTTTTTCTCTCATTTTATGGAATTCTATCATTTTTCGACCATACTTAATCCTCTTCAACCGTGTTTAAAAATAAATATAAACTCTTAACAATAATTATAAGAACATATTAAAATCTTATAAATTAATTTCGGTAATGGCATACCAAAAAATTAATCGGATCAACTCATCAACAATCACAATATGCGTTACTCAACCATGTTATACTGAGTTAAATTCTAAAACGTATATAAAATGTCCAAACCAATTCTTCGGTTAACAACGAGAAAGAGAAGTAGTCAGTTTCTGATCAATTTGACTACCCCCCTTATTTTTATTGTGAAATTTATACGAGCGGTTTATCTAATATTTTTATTGTAATTAATCTTTTATATTATAAAATCTTTTATATTATAAGCTTATTTTCTATGATTTTATATTAATAACAGTAATCAACGTTTTCTTTTCTCAATGTTGATTTCCAATCCCTCGCATGCGTCACAGGCCGGTTCATTCAACGTGCGTTGTTCGCGCATGGCGTTACGTTCGTTCGCATAAAAAGTGCGGTGTTTACGACGCGTGTCGAGACAGAAGAGGAAATGAGGATTCAATTTCCTCGTCGCTTCCGGCTGGGAGAAACGAAAGTAAAGATCAGTCGAACTGAGCGTCACACGATCATCATGTTTTTTCCACATTCCTTTTGATTAATTTATTCGCGTTATATCCTTTAAACGCACGATTATACTGAACACTTATAGCTATAACTCACCGTGAAAGTTTGCTGTTTGTAGCACAACGAAGTACTGTGATGCACGTTGATTGTGCAAGCATCTTTGGTTGTTGAGTCGCATAAATGGAGATTTTAAGGCGGCGATTTACAAAGCGATCGTCGGTATCACTATCTCTTGGATGAATTATGGAACGCGCGGAATCATCGTTATCGTAAAACGTAGAATGGCGAAAGTGCATGAAAAATAGTCTGAGCGATATTTCGTAAGGTGTTATCAGTCTTCCGCACTGAAAAGTCTGAAAATAATATTATTAAATGTTAAATAAAATAATTTTAATTAAATGTTCGTTTAATATAACACAAAATAATATTATTTTTCTCTAAATATTTAATAATTATTTATTTTATTTATTTTACTTATTGTGTTTTAATAATTATTAACAGATAATTTTATATTATTATTTGATAATACTCATTAAATATTTTGAAAAATATTATTTTTGATTAATATAAGAATCAAATATTTGATTGAAATTATTTCACTCAACATTTAGTAATTATTATCACTATTATCAGATTTTTTTTTAGTACACTTTACCGTGCGACATTAAATTAATTATGTAGATTCTCGAAGGAATAATATCAGGATAATAATCATATGTTGTTAATTATTTTAGTCATATTGTTTTGTTGGTGCCAAATTTTCCATATATTGCACATTCCTATTTTTATACGAAATTTAAATATATATATAATATAGGTAGAACAGCTTGCATGTTTTAACTTTTATCGTCGTTCATCGTCTTTTCTTATTCATCACCTACGGTTCATCTTGTTTTACTCGATGCCACCGCCTACCAATCTATCTATCACACCTTAGAATTGATTATTAACTGCAATAAACATCAACATCGATATAGATGCAAATTAACGCTGGATGAGAATGATCGATTCTTCAATATTCCATAATGGCTACCAAAAGAATTTGAAAATATAAATTTTATATCAACATTTTCTTTATCACTTGTTTTAATTCCATTATAGAAAAGTAATAAAAAAAAGTTATAAAAAAGTAAACAAAATTGTTCGACAAATGATTTTCATGCGATCTTTTATAATTTCGATAATTATTGTTGCTTGCGGCCGTCTCATTCCTTCGAGCTGCAATATTACAATGAAAGGCAAGGATTCGAGTTCGTTCAATTCTTTTTGTCTCCAAAAATTGGGACGAGCGGCTAAGCGTGCGGAACCGAAAGGAAAGAGAGAGACCGAGGATAGCAGAAAAGAAGCAGAAGGTAATGATGATCGCGTGAGGCACGTGCCCAAAGCTCAGACCATGTCATTATGCAGACGAGAGGCCTGTTACCTTTACCTACCTGCATGCGTGCAACTTACGCATACATGTTACGGGATATGAACGGTTATATCGCGACGGCACGCGAGGATCATTTCGCCGTAACGCATTAAATTCGTAACCCCTTGAATATATTTTCACGGACAGTATGGGGTGTCTTTCGTAAAGTGATATCTGATCGTTAGTGGTAGATAATTCGAATTGACTGATTAGTGCGATGTGTCGGTATTACGTTAAAAGAGAGTGATTCATGATTCAGTCGCAAATCACAAAAATGAATATACTTGTGAATATGTCACGTATAATAACGATTAACGTAATGGATATATGATTATGCGACATGAGTATGTAATCTTTCTCACTCAAGATATAACGTAGTCTACGAGGTAGTCTTCAAACGATCATAAACATCAAATCTCTCATTATCCGAAAGAGATAAAGTTATCGCACATAAATAAAGAGAACGACATTTTAATTCTAAGTAATCACTTGCTTTTCGTCTCGTATATCGAAGTATATTCATTTAATTTACATATATTACAGCAGTGGGATAAAAACTAACTTTTAAAAACTGCGAAGAAATGTTTTTATATTTTCTTTTTTCTTTCTACGTTTGGTGAAGATATATGTTATTATTAAAATTCCCATTTCAAACATCCCAAAAAAAAAATATTCTGTCGATAAGCGGGGAATTCCTTTTAATATTTTCTCTAAACAAAAAAATCTTACATTAATCAGGTGCGTGTATTTATAACAGGTATTCATTTATAAAAATGAGGACACATGAGCTATGATCAAAAATAAATTTCTCTATAGAAAATTCTATTATAATAACTTGAATCTTTGGAAATAAGAAGATATACAAAATACTAGCGGCATGTTTATTTGTTATAAAAAGTTTGTCATTTACGTGCTAGACATGCAAGACAATCTTCTAGTATTGAGAGAATGCAATCCTAATTCAATACTTTATGGTTATACTTTGTGGAAATTCCTTTACTTTTTGCACTTTAGAAATGTTCTTAAATTTCATTAACTTTTAAGTTACATAATTTGAATTTAATTTCATGACATAAATTTATTTATAATTAAATAAATTTAATAATAAAAAATATTAAATGTATTTATAACTAAAAAGTATATTTGTGTACATGTACATAAAATTTAATATATTATTCATGAAAATTTATGAAATTTAATGTACATATTCATTGCATTTAAGTAACTACTATAACTTAATTTTCAGTTAAATCATTTATTACTTTTAATTTCATTCATAACCACGAGTTTCATTTACATGTAAAGGAAGCTCCTGGTTTCATTTTTAACAGTATAGAGTATCCTTTTAAGGTCATATATAAATGGAAAATCCTCTGACATTAATGCAGACCCGCTAAATGGCAGAATATTTTTTTTTTGGATGCAAGAATTAAAATTGTCAAACTTTTCGATCGAACGCCAATTATCTACATCTTAAAAGCATAAATTTAATATGAATTCCCAAAATTAAAAACAACAATACTTACAAAACAAGACAAATGAGAATACCTGCAGCGCGATTAATAATGCGCAAGTTATAATGTAAAAATTACAGATCTAGGTAAAAAAAAACATTATTTTTGACTACGGAAAAAAAGCATCAAGTATAAGTAAAAATTACAGATATAGGTAAATAAACGGTATTTTTGAACAAATTACATAAAATTCATGAAAAACTTAGAATTTAAATATGTACAAGAAGAAATAAAATTTATTTTTCTTATTATTTCGATACTTTTTAATACTTTTGTCTTTATAATTTTATATCGTAAGTATGTATTATTGGCTGTTGCAATTCTTGATGAGATAAATGGGTTAATAGGTCCAAATAGGTTTGCGTTGTTTGCATTCTTCGTATTCAGCATCTCTGCCTTCTCTAATTTCAACGCCCGAATCGATTTTTCTAATAATATCACTACAAGTGTAAAAATTTTGAGGGATTTCAAGCAATGCAAACAGCAGGTCATCTAAATGACCTAAAAAAAATCTGAGTAAAAAACCGTTAATTTCCGAGTTTTTTTATCCTAAAATTCTAATATTTCCGTCGTTTACATCTCTAGTAAAAACTTTTACTGATTTATTGAAAATCCATCAATCAAATCAGCGATGATTGAATACTTGGATTCTATTTGGAGTTCTCAATAATCAAATACAAAATTCCCAAAATTTGTTCTCAATCCTTCAGAGCTGAATCATTAATCAAGTTGCCAAATCCGATTGTAAAATTTATTAAAAATATATTAAATATTACCAATGATTAAATTATTATTAAAATAATTTCGTTAATTACATTCTGCAGCAATTAATTAGAATGCAATTTCTCCGTGCTATTATGTATGGTTACTACGGATGTTTAATATTTCCGAAAACGAAAAATATATCGTTTCCAAAAACTTTTTAACCTCGACAGTTTCTTTCTCGAGAGGATAGATGCGGATACATGTATTACACAGCACACACGGTCAGTTCTGCTCGCCATATGGTCATGGAACATCAACGTGTCATTCCCTTGAAACACCCGAAACTGCATTGTTCCTTGTAACTGTGTTTGACATATGTTTCCTCTTCTACCAAAGTTCATAAAGGAAATCCGTTGCGGTCTAGTCGATGGAAAAACAATTTATAAGTCTCGTTTTAAAGGAATTTATAATTTTTTTGACAACTTTCTTTTGGAACTTAATTTCTCTCAAAAAATATCATATAGTTTAAATAGGTAGTATTTTTCTAAAATTTTTCAATTAAGGTTGTAAAATTTTTTGATACTCCTTGATGATGCTGTTAGAAATTTATTCTTTGATTATTTTATCTAATTGATTAAAAACAATCAATAGAAAAATTAATAATACTTTTATCGATATTTCATACTGAGTGTAAAATGTTTGTACTGTTGCGTAAATGTCATATTATAATTCTCGATAATTATTCTTCATGAAAGATTAATTTACATGCGATTTGTATATTCCGTTGACTGCACTCGACAAATCAAATAAACGACTGGCAATCTCGGTAATATGGTATAGTGATATGTTACATAACGCAATCGCGTTAACAATAGTGTCTCTTCGGTTAGAAGTAGGTCAGTGTATCGCGACCTGAGAAACGATGATTAATTACGTGCTAATGAATGAGATTAAAGCTTGATTTTAATTCCCTTCAGTCGTTTTGTAATTGATCCGTGCATCACAAATGTGTATGTCTGACGAAATTATCTGACTTGTTTTTTAATAGTCTGATATTTTGCGTATTATTTAAGACTCTTAAATGTGGTTCGCAAATATTGCATGGCGGAACTTGGTACACGAATTTTGATAACGTTAAGAAACGAGTGAGCACAGCTGCTCGATAATGAGAATGCAAGACATGAATTGGTATTTTGTACATGCTCAAGTGTGACTAATATAAGGAACCTTTCTTATATTTTACACAAGATTTGCCATTTATACAGTCGGTTTATAACCATCGTTGCTTTTGTTATCTGAAGAAAACAAAAAATTCGATAACCGAATGCTGCTTTAATATCAATTAACAAATTATTATATATATTCTCAAATTATTTAATAATTACAAAAAATATTTGTTTATATTTTCGTGTGTATTACATGATACTTAAGCAATTCATAAAAACATTCTGACATTTTGAAAATATTCAGACTTTTTTTACATATTATTTTTATTGCAACTATATATAATAATATGCATTTTTTTGTAAAGTTATTATATAATGAAAATCTTTTTTTCTTACTTCCATGATAAAACTCATTTAAAATATAAAAAAATAATTGTTATTCTAATAAAGATTATAAAAAATTAATACATATTTACAAATATTTTCATATAGGAACTAATATATTTACAGACATATGTTTTTACATAAGAATTAACATATTCATAGATATGAGAATACATCAATTATATATATTAGTTTCTTAGATTGCAATAATATTTTATTTTATGATTCATAATATGTATGTAGTTATATGACTAAAGTAAGGGAACGAAAGAATTAAACTGTAAATGGATAAATTATATTTAATTCATTGAGCACTTGATACAAGAGTTGCTTTAAGTGACAATAAATGCAAATTGCGGACATTTACTCTGCGCGATAATAGTTCGTAATCAAGATTGATCTGACTTTGTTATCGTGAGAAAAAAATTAAAGTATAAACTTTTCTGTGTGATGAGAAAGAAAGAGAGAGATGACGTGATATTGTTTAACTTTATTTAATGATTTTTTAATTTTAAAAGAGGAATATCTTTATTAGACACGGGTTGTGAAATGACAAAAAAATTAATTATTATATCTCTATTCGAGATTACAGAAATAAGAAGTTTTATAATTTTTAGTTGTATTTACATTGTATATAGACAACTTTGCACCGTAAAACAAGCGTATCTTAAAAGAATGTTTTACGGGGCGTTTATTTACGAACAAGTGATACGTGGCAAGCAAAGTTTTTGTCCTTTAAAGGAAGGCACGTAGAGATAAAACATGATGTTTATCGTGAGTCTAAAGTGACAAATTCGCGACGCTGAGAGCGAAACCGTCACGATCGGCCGTGATCGTAGATTACATTACCGCGGAATTGCGGTACCATTACGCGGCTCACGCACACGCGCGATTTCGCTTTGAATGATGATTACAGGTTTGCCCACAGCGAGGCCGAATGGTATTAGTGAGGAGGTGCTCCTTATAAAGTAGCGCCGGCTCGACATCGATATATACGCCTCCGTTCACGTTACGTCATCGACTGATCGTGCGTATCCTCAACGCATACGACGTCTTTAAAGACCTTCACGCAACCGAGATTCGAAGAATTTTTCTTAAGTACAGAAATAAATTTATAATTAAGATAATTTTTTTTTATTTTATCACGATGTATCTCGTGTTTATCAATTTTCTTCCGAAATAATATTTTTAAATAATATTTATTAAATTTTTTCAAATTCTATCTCTTTTAATCAAACATTATATGAAATATTTTATTCTTAAATTATGATATATTTATAAACATGTTATGCATTTATGCAACATTTATTTAACCAATGTAAAACTTATGAATGTTATTTCGAGAATTCAATATGTTATTGAATACGAAAATTTGTAGCTTAGTAAATTTGTTTAATGAAGTGGAAAATTATAATGAGCAGAAGGTAGAGATCTAAAAATATTTCAGAAAAGCTTAATTAAATATACACATAATTAACGAATACCCGCAATATAGGAATGCATATTGCGCAGAGCAGAATGAAATTTCACGCTGATCGGATACTGCGAGTTATGCTGATTTTTATTATCCTCAGCAATAACATGGCGCATGTGCATATCGTACGAAAGGCGTATTCCGTCTAGTTTAAATTTCCTAGCACGCGCTGGCTCATTAACATATACGTTTGTCGGAGAAGCTGAACGGCGCGCGAGTTCGCTGAACCCCATGCTTTAATCGATTTTAATCTGAAAATTAAATTTTCAATACTGAAGTAAAATATAAAAAAAAAACAAAAGAAAGAAGAAATTGAAATAATGGAAACGATAATTTAATCCTTTTTAATTGCCAATTTTTTAATTTTATTATTATCATTCTTCAATATCCATATATATTCAGAGGTCCAGATAATTTTACCTCAGCAAACCCACTAGTAACCCCAACTCATATTCAACCCGAATAATATTTTTTATTTGCCTATGCTATCCTTCGGTCTCTAATAACTCGGGAGAATCATTGCCCTTACGATATCAATCTTAATCCTTTATACCTTATCTATCATTAAATCTAAATACTTTAATTCATCATCAACAATTATATTTAATCAATTAATACAGTGAATATTTATTGATACATTCATTCTATTAACATGAGCAGGAGCTCAACTAATTGAAAGACCTTACATTTTAATTAGACAAATTCTTACCTTAAACTATTTTTTATTTTTTATTCTTCTATCCTTAAATTATGAAATATGAAAACTCATCATTTATAATTAATTTAAATCAATTATAAAAATTTTAATAAACCTTATTATTTCATTATTCTTTTTTTATTTGCCCCTAACACATCCTGTTATGTTTATAATATTATTTATTCATTTCTAATTATATATTCTAATTAAATAAAATAAATTTTTTAATTTTACAATTGGTCAAGTGCTTTAAATATTATTAATATAATAATTGTTTCCAATTTTAGTTAGCTTTATGGTAACATTTGAGTTTTATCGAACATATTTTTTTGTTATTACCAAGTTACGTTTCTATCAATCTTATACTACAAAAATTTAAAATTATCATTCTGTTCATGACAGTGTAACTTATTTCAGTATCCCTTCGTTTCCGTTTCTCATACTTGCTTGGCACTTGTTAGTGATTCGATTCGCTTATAGGCACGGAAGAGATATTATGTACTTGATGTCAGGCAACATTTGATTCCTTCCTATGATCTTCTCATCAGTTCTAATATTCGTGGCTTTTAAGAAAATATGTAATTATAACAATTAATGAATTCTTTAAATTTATATTTATATTTACAAATGAAATATAATAAAATTTTAATATTCATCTGTGTAGGAGAGAAATTAATAACTAGGAAATATTAATGATTCTAATAATCATAATCTGCATTTTTTTATGGAAACGAGTTGTATATGTTTTCTAGTGATGATTAAGATACGCTTTCTTTTGTGGAGAGAGCAAGGGATCTTAAGTGTTGCGTGATTTCCGGCTCGAAACCCGAGGTTGCATTACAATCGTCATTCTTTATGCCTGTATACGAGTCTCCATTTGGTTGTAATAGTTGTAACGGAAGTTAAAGCCAGTCAGACGCACGTTCGGTGCGACGTAATATACTATATAATAGCACGTGGCCACATGAAAAAAAAAACGTTGTTTCATTCAAATCAGTATTGACAGAATAGTTTTTTGACTATTTAAAGATCAAATGATTGTTACATAAATCAATTAGTTTATCATTAATTACCATTTTAATTATTTGCGTTATTTATGCAATAATAGATTAAATCAATCTTTTTGAAATTTCTTAATTGTATGCTGACTTATCTGACAAATT
Organism: Atta colombica; assembly: GCF_001594045.1. Taxonomy (NCBI): domain Eukaryota; kingdom Metazoa; phylum Arthropoda; class Insecta; order Hymenoptera; family Formicidae; genus Atta; species Atta colombica. Next base: position 2,398,172 of record NW_017259306.1, on the reverse strand, counting down.
ATAAATAATTCATTTATCGTTTATATTTACTCGTATGTCTCTGTACGAATTCCTATAAATAATTCATCTGTCATCGCGGTGCGTAGAAAAACATTTTTGCGTGTGAAAAGAAACTTATGCGGGTAAAGAGTTAAGAAGATTCACGCGAGACCGACACACAGATCTCCGACCTTTCGGAAAAGATAACTCTCTAGCGAACAATAACATCACGAACAGAACGGCATGACGATACCAATCTTCGGTGGTGTACCGGTACTTTTAGCGCGATTTCACGCACGACGTATCCTCATGGAAAACGTGTATATACGACGTTCGTCACATTGCACGCACGAGGTATTTGTCCTTTCGTGGAGAACACAAAGCCAGAGAAGGGGAGAAAGAGAGAAAGATATATCTTTCTTCGGAGATCAAAGCGCGAGATCTCACGTGGAAGCCGTGGAAGGAACGGCGGCATTGAGCAATTCGCCAAGTACGGCGCGCCACGTCGAATGGAGCCGTCCCGATTTTGCCAAATACGGGATTACGAATACGCGCGCGTGTCCTGGCCGTTGTAATATAAGTCAATACAACACGCGACGCTGCGTTTGTGCGGACAAGGATCGCCGATATTCAACCGCGAGGCTCGAGTTACACCTGACGACAACGACGGCCAAGTCACTCTCTAATTCATGCGCGAATGGACGAGAGCTTAAAGGAGCCGCCATGCGCGGCCTATGCAGATTTCGATGTTCGCCAGGAAGCTTATGCAAAGTAACCGATGCAACGTAGCACGTGCTGTGTCTCGAAAAACATTGCGCACGGTACGGAGAGTATCGAGTTACCTCACGGCGCGATTTTTTATTTAATCTGTTTGTGCGATTGTGCACTTGACGTCAGCTAAAACGTAACGGGCTACATAAGAAAGAAATAATGATTTAATGATTCTTAAAGATTTAACTTCAATTACACATCTAATTAATAATCTGTTAATTAATAATCTGTTAATGCTTCCGCATTGTGAAACAATAGTTGCTGTAATGGATTGTAAATAGAATTTGCATATGAAGTGCGCAGATATTTCTAGAGTTGTTGTCATCGCATCGGTCACTCAGAAAACTAAAGCTGCGTTGAAGACAGGATTTTGTACTCTCGTACGATCGATTTTATTAAATAGCTCGCTCGTATAAGCTCGAATATTTCGTCGTTTTACGGCCGAGGCCTTGAAAATCGTCAACTCGTCGAATTCTTGCCGCTAAAAAATATTTGCGTGACGATAAATACTGCGAAACCGCAGGTGCTTAAAGAGTCGGTTGCAGCTGTGAAACTATTTTCGACACTGGTGATTTCGCATGAATTGATCGTAAAAGCTATAGTCTTAAACCATATTAGATTTTACCATAATAATAATATAGATTTTTGATAAACGATGCATTATAAAATTTAATCATCATATGTTATTAGGTTCATTTCATTCTATTTTCCTTCAATTAACATTTCCTTGTCAAAGAATTATCTTTCAAGAAAAAATAAAGTAGTTTCTGAGAAGATTAAAATAGGTTGCATCAAAAGAGAACCATATATATATATATATATATATATTAGCATATATGGTATTTCCGTGCACGAAAAAGACTGCTAGATAAAAGACTCTGACATCAAAATGACATTAAGAGCCAATGGATTCTGGGACTTTCTCTTCGACAGGACAGTCAGGTTGTTCGTGTAACCTGATTCGGACAGGCCATCTTGAACGCCCACTGATCGAACCTATTCGCATGATTCGCTTAACTCGAAGCCCACATACATACATACTCCATCGATATTCCCGAATAGCGCTCGCGAGAATCCCCGACGACACCAGCCAGTGACTACGTATCCTGTGGGACCGGTTCGCCCCTGCATTCCCGTTCACATGCATGCGTCACATATTGGTGGCTATAGTTCCTCACGAATGCAAAAAAGTAGAGTGTAGGCGAGAGCTTGAAACCTCGTCAGGTTCAGCCCACGTTATTCGTCGTTGAAGTAGCGCGAGCGCCTTCATCCATCGTACGTCAAAGTCCTGTTTAAATGCGTATTCACTCTCTGAATTTTCTGGTAATAACATTATAATAATGATGATGCATTATGTTAATCTGAGAAATAGAATATCACTGTAAATATAAGTAAATTTTATTTAAATTACTGACTGATTGTGTAAAAAGTTTTACAATAATAATTCTTGATAAATACATTACTTGCAAATAATAATCGCATTACGAATATGGATAAAAATGAATAGATAAAATTGAGAGCTATTCCGTAATGATAACGTTTCAAGCACCTGTATTTGTATGTTTTTACTTTATAGTGTTTAAAAAAATTACCTGTGCCAGACAATCTGCGATGTTCTTCTTCTAGCAATTAGCACTCTTTTTGTTCTCGCACAATGTATTATAGAAACGAGTTTTGTGGTCATTTCATTTCTTCGCGTACGGTCATTATTTACCGCCTTTAATTATTACTTCAATCTTACTTGACCGCAAACTCATTCAATTTAACGTTTGTATTATCTCGGTTTCGTCTCGCGAAGAAGAATCCATTTCGATTATTTTGTTTATTAATTATGATAACACATGTTACGATAATTATGGTAGAAACTGCCTTTTACCTTTGATTCTTAAGTGAATCTATCAATCGGAAAATTATATAGCCATTTATAAATTCCGCTAGCTTACCGTTATCGATATTGTGGCATACGACTTCGACGGCACGTCAAGCATACGCTTATGAATCGCTTACATAAGCGGCATAATCGGCTCTTCTCTTTCCACGTGTGAGTATGTGTGGCGCTTACCTACGCACACTGCACCAATCATGCAACCCAGAAGCCGATGTATGCCAAGGTTGCTACATGCAATGGTATTTCCATGTGCTTTTATAATGGAGACCTACGATACGGAATCTGTTTCATGCCGAGATTTCCGCCGATAATAAATAATAATACACTTGAATAATTGCAACACCTGAGTAATTTGAAAGATCTTATTATACAAACGTTAAGTTGTTATATAGCTTAACATCGTTTGAATTATGATTGATCATCAAAGCCTATTCAAGTGCGGCCATAGGTCGAGCCTTAATAACACTAATTGCGCGCGATATGGGATGGTGTAATCATTACCGATTGAATTTTCTCGGCGCAGATTAGAATGATTAGACGAAGAACAATGACCGAAGTTATCGGTTATCGTTTATTGAGCACGTCTCGATGTTAATAGACTTTAAATTAGCAGCGTTGCCCAAAACTGGGTCATTGGATCAGAGTTAAATTGTGCGAGCAGATAATTATTCATTCGACTCTTTTGAAGATGTTTCGTCATCGTTCTATGATTTGAAGAATATATATTACACGCTAGAGAAGAATATATTACACTCTAATGGTGCAATTTCTCTTGAATTCAATTTGATTAATTATTCACGTACAATTTAATGTATTATATATGCATGCAATTACTCACATATTTAATCTTAATGCGCAACATAAAGAATAAATATACTATAAATGTAGACTTAGAAATAAGTTTAGGAAATAACAATATTTAGTCTGCGGAATTTTATTTAGACACTAAATAAATAATATAGGATAGATGTGTGTCGATTAAGAGATTTTTATCAAATCAAGTCCATTTTTGATATGAAAATTAAAGCATATAAATTTTCTTTTTTTATTTTTACTTGTAATATAATGTTACGATATCTCCGAAAATTAACACAAAGTATGTCACTGCGATCTCGCTATATCGCATAGGTATATATCGATGAGATAATTTCCGTCTGGAGGAAAGAAAGCTTTTACCCTTTTCCCTGTCGAGCTAATATTCCGGAATCAGCTAACGATGCTAGATGATAGAAGCCACATCATTTGTCATATCATTTGTCATAAAGTAAAGCATAGCAATATCCGGAAAAGCTTTTCGTATTCAAACTATTTGTCAAAAGAATTTTATGCGTGGGGAGGATTTTAACTTATCGAAAATTATCTTTGATAAGTTACTTATTCATCCCATTCAAAGCAATTTCTTGGATCTTCAGGTTCTTTTCTTTGAAATAGTTTTAAACTTGGTTTTTAGAGAGCAAAAATCGGACTCGTAAGAACAAAGAATTATCGATTGATGAAGGAAAAGATTAGTCATCAGAGTAAAAACCATAGACAGATGCACATCACCCTATGCGTAGTAAGTTTGGTATTTTCCAACGCTAGTGAAATTAATTATCTAACCGATAGGTCAAGATAATATTGGAATGCTCTTTTTGAGCTTCGTGACTGACACACCCTCTAGAGATAATTATACGATCGATTGTCTTACGCCATCCCATTTTCATATTGTCTGGGGTGCGCTGATAATCGCGCGGTCACATCGTGTTTTTTTATTCTCGTCTCTTTGGGCCGCATTACACCGACTGGCCCTCGAACCGGCATGGCACAATAAATTATATTATACGGATAATAAATTGGACTTCAGAATACCTGATTCCAATTATTCTAATATCGAGGATATCGCCGAATCCGTAGAGAAAGGCGTCTTCCGTTCAATAATGATAATGGCCAATTTGGCACGCAAAGCGGCGATCGTTAACGTAATTGAAGGTGTCGGGGGGGGAGCCTTCGTTATTTCGCCGCAGTTTTTTTCTCACGTCGGCCCGTACTTCGCATTATTTGACGCCCAGGGCGTTGCCGTTAAGATTAATTATGCGTAATAAAAGTTACATTAATAAAGCCATTTTCGCGCGAAAGAGATCTCTTAGAGTAATTACGACGCGTCGCAATGCTTTCCTTCGAAAATTACTTAGAATTATAGTGCCTGCCATTTTAGCTACCATTCACGATTAATTTCTTATCAACATTTTATCGCCGTTTGAAAATACATTACAAACAGATTTGTTTGAAACAATGGCGGTCATTCCAATCAGTTAGATAACATATCTTGCGAAAAGGTTACATGACAAAAGAAATTAATTCTCATTCTTGCGAGCGAATAATAAGTTGAATAAGGTAATGGAAAGATAATGAAAAAAGAGAGAGTAAAGCAGATAAGAGAGAAGACTTAAAATGGATCGATATAACGAACGAAGTATTGAAAGGAAGCCTATTAGTGATATGAGATTGTGGGGTCAGGAATAAGTCAGATTGTAATGCTTTCTTAGTAAGAGAGGAAGGAAAATTATTGAGAAGCAAATAGTACGATCACGCACGCGTTTTGATGACTCTTCTCGAGTATAGTATTGCCTAGTTCAGAACACATAATTGGCAGTTCTTGACATCTCAATAGACTCTGGCAGCTGTATTTAAGATTCTGACAGCAAAAGCTATTCATCGAACACGATTCATCGTTCATCCATTAGTCGGACCTTGCTGCTAGATCTTGCGCCATTGCTCAAAATAACTCACGACCACTGACCTCAAATCTCGGATGCATCCTTTATCGAGAGCTGTTTAAATCGATACAAGTGATAATATCGATGAAATCAATCTTGAACGCGATTGCCTTTACAAAACAATTCGTAATTGCAAATTGTGATCTCGAAACAAACAAGCCTATATAACGAAGCCTAAATTGAAGTTGTAGCGTGATGCTTTCGTTGTATTCGATTTCGCTGATAACGTGTTACTTATTTTTCTTTCAGGGCAATCGTGGGCGCACCAGAGGCTGAAACTGCGCAAGTTGGCGTCTACCGAGGAGGCGCAGTCTATAAATGCGATATCGCGGCTGATGATAGATGCAACATAATCCATTTTGACGATAAAGGTAACAAGATCATAGACGTTGGTTATCTTAATTTTGACAGACGACGCATTAATGGCGCTTCAACTGATTCTCGGTGATCATTAATTTTGAAACCTCTCGTCGAAGGATAAAAAATTTAATTATGTAGAATTTACTACATGCGCTTAACTCTTGCATATGATAAAACGTCGAATAAATTTTGTAAAAACATCACAATATAATATTTATAAGATTATAAATAGTTGATGAGATTTTTTTTTTAATGGGAAAAGTTAGATTTTGTTTGCTATCTTGAAGTTTCCATACTCAAGTATATTATACGTCTAAGTTATTAAATACTAAAGCGATACTAACGTAACTTTACCTATACGCATGGCACGCTTTTATCAATGATTGACAGGTGAGAGGTGTTCCCTTTGATTGAAAATAGCATAGAGTTAACATGCAATCACGTATGTAAATATCAGTCGAATAGATAGAAGTAAATTTAGGATCACGAGCTCTTTCACTCTGTTAACATTAATCTTGGACTAATTTAGATCACCGCGTCAACAGCGCAGTGTTGAAACATTAATGCATTCGCAGAATAATGTAATGGCTTCGAGAGATTCCGCATGCTCGATCGTGTGTGACATAATTGGCAATCCATTGAGCAAGTAATTGAGCGTTGTGAATTTGAAATCGGACTTTTTAATGTCGCCAGTTAAAGCTCGCTGATAACGTTCCTCGAAGAATAAAAATCGATCAGTGAACGATCATCGGTCTGAAACGCTCGATCATCATTCACGATCGAGAATCGGCGCGACAAGACCGGTTTCAGAATTTGCTCGCGAAGAAAATCGAATGAAAACAATATGCAGGACAGATATTAATTGCGGAAAGTGTTGCTATTCTGTGATTAACAGCGTGTTGTTATATATTAGCTGTTTATTATAATTAACTGACTAGACGTATAAAAATAGAAGTAGACTTAATTATCTTATTGCAATAGGTCAATTATTAATGACCTATTTATATAACTTAAGTTATATAACTTAAATTAATATAAAAATGATTTTATTTGTATTTGTTGAATACAAAAACTAAACTTGATTACTAATCCTTATTTAAATCTTTATTTAAATAATCTCACATGAATCTAACATGAATTTGAAATATATAAATATTCTATTTTCAAGTCCAATTCAACATTTTTTAGTAAAATGATGACATCTTAGATTTATTTAGGGCGTTGAAAAATACAAATAAGAGGTTCCCGCCTTAGATTTCGCCGGACTGTCTTGCAAAAGACAGTTGACCCACATTTTACCTTCCCTCCGACATCGATGCGCCAACGAAGCTTCGTAATCTCGAGTAAACCGGCGAACTGGTTACAGTATATGCTATTCTTAGTGCCAATATACTACCCACTCTGCCGTTGACCCTACTATATTTTGATGCTTGGCAATTGCCGCACGTGATGTTGAATACTGATTATGTATGATTTATCATACCTAGAATTTATATTACAATTTATATTTTCTACATATAAGGAGATTTCTAAACGTTTAAGACATAAATCGTCTTGATTTGTTAAGAAATTGTGTTTAACCTTTGCCTTTGATAACTGATAAGCAAATTGAAAAACAATTTTATTATAAACTAGATATTTATAGAAAATATCTCCATATCGTTTTAGGACGAAAATATCATTTTCTTTTAAATTTTTCGTAACTTAATAGATAAGTGTTGCAGATAATTGTAAAATGGATTTACGTTAGTCTATTCATAATCTACATCAGGCTCGTCCAAAACTTAACTCGCGATCTAAGCGCTTTTTTTTACATCATCTCGTTGAGCGAAACAGAGAGAAAATGAAATAAATGGACGCTAGATCTCAGTCCAGCGACTGGCTGTTAATAACATCTATCTTTTTTTGTTTCTATCTCGCCCAACGAGATGATGGAGAGAGAGAGAAACGTTGAACTCGCTAAGTCTTGAATAGGAAAAATGTTTGATATTTGTGACTATAATTACCTATGTAGTAAAATAATTATGATTAGAAATTCTATTTTTATAATTATTACTGTTATAATGTTAGTAATAACAATTATATTTATAACTGTGTACCAAAAACAATATATAGTTAGCAGTTCCAAAGTGACTATAAGTCATTTTATGTTAAATTATGATAATTGTGCAATCATTTTTTCTCTCGACGTATTTTAATTTTTACAACAGGACTCTCTAAGTGACCTGATTAACTCGAGCTTAATGTAAATGCTGTTTGCAAAATATCCTTAACGAATCCTATTACCATCATAAATTCATGCTCTCTAACCAAGAACTTTGGCTGTGCTCAGATTCATATAATAAATCCAGAGAAACGTAGCGAAGTTTCTAGCAGGGTAACATACACGCGAACCAATTAAAGCGGTTGCGTTTAGAGTACATTGCTTGCTCATAAAGTTCTCCGGTAACCCGGTGAAGGAGAAAGAGAGGGATTAAAAATATTATTCGCGCCATGCTCTTACGCTCGATGTAATCTTTCGCACCGCTCGTAAACACGCGCGCGAATCGAACGCGCTAATGTAAATTAGCGGGATAAACTCACGGCGTGAATTAGACGCGGTTTAAACACCTCGTAATGCCGTGTCTCGACCGGCGATGATCGGCGGCGCGATACGGCGCGATCCTGATTCGCGCTCTCTCTCAACGTTGTAACTTGTAATGCGAAGCTGGTTGTATGCATCCGCGAAAAGAAAAGCGAGATTGCTGGGCGCGAGCATGATCGGCAGGAAATCACGCGATCAGGCGCGGCGAGTGCCTGATTTCACGTTATATTATCCAGCAAATGGAGCGCGAACGGCATCAATCGGCAGCAACGCGGGATCGACATAAAAGGAACGATCGAAACGCACAGTAATACAATTCTTCCCTTTTAGTGCGTTCGCGCATGATCGAGATAAAACGCCCGGATAGTTAAGTCGTGATGACTCGTGGCTACATTTTGTGAAAAAAAAAATATTCTGCTCGCAACGTACCTACCGTGTTCTATCGAGGTCTCAGATGATTTCTTAGACGTGATTATTTCTACGTATCTGAAGTCTTCTTTAATATTGAATATTCGCGATAATACAAAATTATTCGAAACATACTCGATTCAGTACCTGAATTTTTGATTTCATGATAAACGATGCAATCAACTGCAAGAGAAGAAGGTGCAAAACAAGTAAATTAAATTAAACTAGCGGAGTAAGTTTACAGACGATTAATAGTCATAAATGAGTCACAGATCTAAACGATGACAGGATAGAACAGCTGAATTAATAAAACTTAAGAGAATCGGACCACTCGCGCATGAAATTCCTGTGAATCTGTTTTCTTGAAATCTATTTCTATTTCTATTCTTGATTTCATCAATTTGCGTTTGTACGAGGATCGCAGTAAGAAACGGGACTGAGCTTCCTCTAGTCTTTCGTTCTGGACTTTGTTTTCTCTCTGTTCTTCTCGATCGCAAGAAAACGTTTTCGCCCGGCTGTGCACACAAGATCTCAAGTTGTACGTCCAATTAGTCGATTTCCTCCTCTACTATCGCTGGCGCTACCATTACGCATGCGAGCACATTTTACTTTGATCGATAATTAGGCCGATCGTATGTTCCTATCTTTCCTCGATCTTGTCCAATTAAGATCGTAGCCATGTGTCGCCAATTATCGGCGCGTGGCGCGATTTTCTCGTGCACGCGCGACGATGAAAACATCTCGATCATTTCTCGCTCTTTGCATATTGCGTGGAGCGTTGTCACACTAGACTAAATTTTTCTCGCGATACCGTCGAAAAGTTTACGATACGCGATTTAAATTGCAATATTTGATGATTTTGCACGAATAACTTTGATTTGCCGTAACGTGGATTATTGAAACTGGAAGAAAGTTGCTTGCGCATGTATGTTTATATTTAACGGTGATAGTGATTACTCAATACTGATAAAATACAATTTTGATGTTTTGCTTCTTTTAAACAAGTTATCTTTTTAAGATTACACACGTCATGAACGATTCTAAGCTGCCGTTGTATAAATAATGATATTCAACATTGAGGTCGAAAAAAATAGATTGCGTAAAATCACGATTTGTTCTCCAAGAACAAGTCGTTTTACGAGTCTGTATTTCTTTTAATGTTTATACTGTCATAGTTTAAAATAGTAATAATGGATTAACCAGCGTCCGAATTTACAATGTGTTATTGAAACTTGAACGACGAGTTGCTCTCCAAAATAACTGCTGCTTGATTTTATGATGGAATTTTGACAACAGCATTAGTTTGTTACTTCAAAGAATTTGCCACAATCAGTAATTTATACAGAATGTCTAATTTTGGTCACGTGAATTCCGAAGAAAGTCAAAATCATTATAATCGTTATATCATTGAAACGTTTCTCCAAAAAAAAAAAAAAAAGAAAAACGTAATTATCTTTTTTATTTTTCTTTTCTTCCAATTTTCTTATCTCAATTCTTTGTAATTACTACATATATTTCATCTCGACAGAATTATGTCAGAATATTTATTCTTCGTGCCAAATAAACATTTGGTAAATTCGTTATGAAGAATTATAATCGAGATTGCAAGATGAGAAGATCGTTCCGATTTCTTTGTAATTCAGGCAGAAATATGCAAGATCTCGTCTTCGATCTTTATTTGCGATGTACCTCGTTGCTCCACCTGCGGCACGTCGAAGTGCCAAACAATCCTTTCGATTGCGTATCGCTGATTCCGTCTGCGTACGAGGAAGAGATCTCGTTCAGGTCTTTGAGGTCACTCACTCTATAGCTACACGAATACATCGTCTCGAGGAGGAACTCCTCTCGTCTTACGCTTTGGCGAGTATCGCGGAGTATCACAGCGGACTGTCCGGAGATACTGAGAACTGTCCCGCTACAAGAAGCTGACGATGCCTAATACAGAAAACTGTAAAACCGTTTTGTCCTAGCCCTGCCTCTGCCAAGACACAGTATTTCTTGCCGTGTGCTGCTCAAGGACTAATTTCCGAAGGTCAGAAATATTTCACGACTTCAGTTGCACGAATTGACACTCCGATCATCGTGCAATTAGCATATTAATAAAAAATGTAAAAGTATGTAGTATGAAATGATCAAATTATCGAAGTGTCTAATTTATAATTAATTTAAATCGAAAGAAATAAATTTAGAATTAAATTATAATTGATATACGCATAAAGTTTTGTTAAGCACGGAGTACACGGTGCGCTATGAAAATATCTGTCGAGTATCTTAGGTTAAATTAATTTTGATATTCGAGATCGGAATCATTATCTGTTTGTTTCTTAGTCGCAACGATCTGGCAAGGATTGTGAAACGAAGGACAACTTCCTTTTAAGGATTATACTTGATCAATACTGGCTAACGGGTTCGCTCAATTCGTAAAATCGATAAAGAAATGTACAGAACTCTTAAGGCTTCTTTACTATGACACCTGTCCGTGGTTCTTTTCTCGAGATCATCGAACGATAATTGCAACGTCAATCTGTGATATGGCGTTGTTGAATTACTTTCATTAAATAATAATATAAATAATTTATCAACACTGAAAGGAAATGTTTTGGTTGTACCAACAACTTCGGATCTCATCGATGTGAACTGGCGCTCAACTTTATCAAAAATAAAAATTAATACCGTAGGCCGTTTGTACTTCATTTGTATTTGTTTGTACCAACCATTATTTTGTATTGTACCTCAAACAGTTAAACAAAAAGTGAAAAATAAAAAAATGGCCAGCGCGCAAGACTTTATTTTTTAATTTCATTTATATTATTCGAAAGACAATCGTTTGTATCCGTTTGTCCTCTCCTTTCGCTATACAAATAAGTACAAACGAAGTACAAACGAAGTCTACGGTATTTTTATTTTTGATAAAGTTGAGCGCCAAGTTCACATCGGTGTATATCTTTCTTACTTATATCATCTTATTTATATTGTTATGCAATTAGTAAAAAGTTTTTCTCATTTTCGATATATGATCTGATTCATGTTCTCCTCGTTCGAATAAATCAGATTTTTGAATCGGATCAATATATCGTCACTATAATCCGTTTTTGACGATGATGAAAGATAATAAAGGACTTGAAAAAGAAATGCAATTCACGAATCGATCATTTTGTACTCGTCTGCCCGCATGTGGCTGGTTTATTCTTCAGTAAATTATCTTCCACAAATGGAACCTTTGATATGATGAATATCACGAAGGTTGAGTTCGACCGGGATTAACCCTATACTAAAATTACGAGATGCAGACGTCAGTAAAACTCGTCCTTGCCGTTTGATATCATTCCTTTTCAACGTGTTTGCTTCAGCTCATTCAGAGACATATTAGATTACTTCCAGTTAAGTGATTGTCTGACAATCACTTATCTAGCATAACTAGATATTAATTCTTATTACCGATACGCTTATTAATCGCACTGAATAATTTGAATAGATCTGAGAATAATGTTCTTTTGTACTCTTTATAAGACACATTATTTTCTTAGTAGGTACACAAATTTACAAATAAATAATATATTTCTGAGTTTTGTAACATTTAAAATAAATGCACGATTTATTTATTTTTCAAAATAATTTAATTATCTCTGACAAGTTTTATAAAAATCGAATTACTTCTTTAATTATTTTCTTACAAATGCACTAATCCAGAATTTTTTGTTTAAGTCAAAATTTTCACGATATATCTAGCGATCGCTTTTTACAACTTAATAAGTTACTATCACATTCTTTTCTTAGTAGGTACACAAATTTACAAATAAATAATATATTTCTGAGTTTTGTAACATTTAAAATAAATGCACGATTTATTTATTTTTCAAAATAATTTAATTATCTCTGACAAGTTTTATAAAAATCGAATTACTTCTTTAATTATTTTCGTATAAATGCACTAATCTAGAATTTTTTGTTTATGTCAAAATTTTCACGATATATCTAGCGATCGCTTTTTACAATTTAATAAGTGATATTGAAAGCAAATTATTGATACTATGCATAAAAAAATATGTTTATTACAGGACATAATCACGTCAGAAATCCAAATCTCGCTGGTAGCTTGAATCAGATCGACAATAAGACGTTGCAGTGGTTCGGTGCTACAGTCTCAGCTTCTAGCAAGGACGGAGGTCCGATTCTGGTAAGTGCGACTTCTGATATCGAAATGCACGACTTGCATTTTAACTGTCAGACGTCAGCGTATTAACGGTGCAATAATTCTTCGGCATGATAACGTGAGCGCGACTGCTTAAGGCGTAGCAACGGTAATTAATTACAAACGTAGCTAATACAATATTGAATTTCTGATTAATGAGTCAATTATATTCAATTGACATTCAATTGGCATAAGCTTCAATTAGAAGCATTAAAGTGTATAATGATTTAGAATATTTGATTCTCCAGAGATAGAAAGTTTGTATTAAAATAATAAATAATAAAATTAATAGTAAAGTAATAGATAATAATTATTAATAAAGAAATTATACTCATTTTCGTTATAAGAGATCATTATAACGGATATTAACTTTAATTGCGTATACCGTGTACATTGTATTTATAATTCTTAGAAATCCCAAGATTGCTACGCGAAAGCTGTTTAATGAAATAAACAGTGTAAGCCAATGGAAACAAATGATGAGGATTCAGTTGAGTTACTTAAATAGCTTTTGTCTTTTATAGAAGATAACAAAATTTTTTTTGAAAACGAAATATATAAGAATATTTAGAAAAATGAAAATAATGAAGAGTTCATTAAATGCGATATTTTCTTTAAATGTTCAATATCTTCATTTGTGCGATTTATAACTACAGGTCTCGGATAGATCTTCTGAGAGATTACAGACGTGCGTTCCCAGAAGGCCGCAGCTTCTATTTCAGGATTCGAAAACAAACGAATTCCCGACGCGTTCCACGTTTCGTTTGTGATGTTGAGACGTCTTGCAAGCGAGTCGAATTAGCACGGAATTCAGAAGTCAAGTTGTTTACTTTTGGTGAAGTAATTAAGTTATACAATAATTAGATAAAATCGAGAAATATTTATTACATTTTAAAAAACATTTCATATTCACTATGAATTAAAACTCTCTTTAAATTAGATATACAGTTGGATGAGCGATTAGAAAAAACAATTTTATAAAATTTATTCGTTAATTTATTTTCTATCTATAAATATTAAAAAATAATTTAGGGTTGGTATTCATAGTCGGTTTTTATTTTAAGACACCGTCTTAAATAATGTCTTAAGACGCTAATACAGCCCTCTGATTGGTCCATGATATCTTAAGATCGTATTTAAAATAATCTTGAATATAAGATTCGAGACTATAAATACTGGCCTAGGTCTTTCCAATATAGAGATAGATCGAATTTATCTTCCCGATTACAACGGTACATCAAAGTAGCTATTTTTCAAGTTACTTTGGTTTCTCCTACACGAAATTATGGTCCCTTCGGTCTTGCCGTGGTTCTCTCCTGCAGCGTTCTCTCGTTATCTGATCAACACTCACTCTCTGCGATACGTGTTAAAGTCATTATCCGCCCGCTCGCAGCTTCCACGCAGATTTCCGATTCAGAGTACGTTGCGGAGCCCCGTTATGACGATCCGGCACGTTCGCAACGTAACACCGCCCTCGCCTTGCGGGATGCACTTCTTGCGACGGGTATGTGCAAGCGAAAGGTCGGACGCCAATCTAGCGCGAAGATCTTTGCCCTTCTCGGAGACTTGGGCCCCTTTTTTTCCTTCCTCCCTTCGAACCATGCGGCGGCCCCTATGATGTACGAGCCGCCCTTATCTATCTTTATATGTACTGCTCTACGTTGCACGCATGTGCGTATGCTCATCACGCGCGGCTGCGGTAGCCGCTGTGATGGCGGATGTGAAGATTGAACACAGGAGAAAGATTGAAGCGGGGAGAAGGGGTGGTCAGGAAGCGGCACTCGCAAATCTTCAGGCGGTCGGAGTGTATCAAGTTTTCGGAATTGCGAAGCGAACTGACGAATAATTAATAGTGTGTCCAATGAATACACCTAATATTCGAATAAATGAATAAAAAATGAAAACACTCATTCGAATACATTTCTCTTTTATTCGTTAAGAAACGATTAAATATTTTTTCATTTCATTTGAATATTTTTTTAATACGATTACGAATATTTTCATTTTGTATTCACTTTTACTCTGTATTATCTGTACATAGCTTGCAAGCCTACAAGGGAAAACAGAAATCTATAAAAACAATGGCTATGGTTACATCGTGCATTTAATCCGCGACTTATACGATGGGCGTCCTTGTTCAACCTATAGATTAAACAAAGATTTTTATCGAGAATAATATATCTCGGAATTTAATGTCCGCAGACCATAATGAACGTCGCGTCTAGATATCCTATAAAATATTTATAACATTACTGTCATATAACCGGAATTATATCGAAATATGTATGACGCGCTCTGTCAAATAGATAGATTTATAAATAAAAAAATGTATATTTTTCTAAAATTTTATAAAATCTGAATATTACAATGACAAAAATAAATAAAATTCATTTTTTTTTACTTAAAGTTATCAAAGTTTATATAATAGTTAAGAAGTAATGATTGCTTATTAGAGCTTTCTCTTTCAATTTATATTTTGTTTGAATGAATATAAATACTCGCTAAATGTTCATAGTTTTTTGTGAATAAATATTTTTTGAAAAATTTTGAATGAATGTATGATTACATTTTTTTTATGTGAAAATTTTGAATAAATACGATTTGGAGCTCAATTACAAATTTTTGTATTCATCGAGCATACTAATAATTAATATAATTCTATTACATCTTTGTACCCTAATTAAATATTACTTTTTATTAACTTTTTTTTCTCTTTATTCCATAAATATTCAAATCTAAAGTATTAATAAATATTATTCTGTTCTATTATATTTCATAATTTAGTTACATTGAAAAGAATTTTCACGAAAATGAAAGCAATAACTAAAACGTTTTTGAATCGGATCGCAAAGTATTATTAGACCGCTTGTATTGGAATCATCCATAACGTTGTAATAATCCCGAGTGATTGCTTGGTTAAAAATGATACGTGGATGACTAGGTGGATTTCGAGGAAATTCGATACGGTCGGTCAGAATGAGTTGGGGGCCTCGTGACGGGCAATGGGTGCGCGAGTAAGGAAAGCCATAAATAAGGCCGCATTCGTATGTGAGAGGCGTATTAGCGACGATTATCGTTCTCGTGCTCGCGTAATTTTCACATAGCAAGACGTCGCCACATAGCAAGACACGCTATCCCGTCAACGCCATTCCCATCTTTCCGTGACACGCCGACATTATGCCAGAATTATCTACTTATTCCAGAATGCGAGACCCGCTCTCTGGTAAACGTACGGCTTTTTCCGCGATTATTCTTCCTCGCTTTCTCCATATCGCTTTTGTTCCTCGTCTCTTCTCGCCTTGCCCTCTTTCACCCTTTGCAATTAAAGATAAGTAATTACTGCTGACAGATAAACGCGAAGAAACGTGCCTCATTCTTTCGTTCTAAATACTCTCCTCTTTCATATTTTCGTAGAATTCGTTCTTTTATATTTCTTCGTTCTTATCCACTATTTTATTTAATAATTAATATTAAGAATTATATAATAATGCAAGTTATGTGTTTAAAAAGTATACGTTATATTGTTAAAAAAGAAAGAATTATTTAAAAAATTTACTAATTTATTGAAGTATGAGTAAAAAAAAACCAGGTAAATCGATGGCGCGTAATCATTGTTTCTAGAGAGAAACTTTTAATACGTGCTCGAAGTGAAAAGAAATGAGATTCATGAAGGTTCAGTAAAACTCGATTTATATGATTATATAATATATTAGCGATTAATTTCTTCATCTATGTGAGAAAAAAGATGTAATCGATAGAAGTTTGCCGAATGTCTTCTCTTCCTCATAATCAGAAGTGCGCGCGTGATATGTGCGATACCGTGTGCAGAGACTTTGATGCATCTGCTTTTATGGCGCTAAAACAATGAGTCGACGGTTGCCTTATTTCTATCACGCGTTTGATTGACGTTTGGTGCTTTCGAAAATCATACGCAAACGTGCATGACGTAAACTTTGATTCGAATTTGAACTCATCTTTTCAATGAAAGTCATTGAACACGCCATAAATTCATTAACTATTAATAAAAAAAAATGGATATAATATATCTTTAATAAAACACATTGATTGATGTCATAAAATCAGTAAAAAAAAACACAATTTTTATCTTCTGAGATATAATATATTATAGAATGAATTTATCGAGATTTATACATTTATTGTAGATACTTATACATATATGTAGGATTCTGTTAAAGTATCTAAAAATTTAACTATAAAATACAAAATTCTGAAAACAATAATATTGAATCAAAATAATTATGTAGGAAACATGATGAATACTGCAAAAAATTTTGACATTTTAACCAACTTGTTGTTAAATATAATTATTCAGAGATTTTCCAACACTTATTTTCAGATCTGTATCTAGTTAAATTTTTAGATATTTTAATAATACCATTTTTTCTGTTCGTAATCAAAATTTTAGATGAGATTTTGGCAAGTTAAATAACATCGAGTAATTATGTATAGCTTAATCTTTCAATATTATTATACCTATAATTTATACTGCGATATACTTATTCTGAGTAATTCATATGTATTAAATACAACTGGTATTATGATTATATAAATATACTATGTGTAAAATACACACGTAAATACACACATAAATACACACGCGCAACCGCATCAACGTCTTCTCTCGTTTCTGATGTCGCTTTTTTATCGCTACCACGAACAAAGGTCGAGCCCCTGAATATCCGTGGGTGGTTGTCATCTTATCGAATAGAAACTCGTTAATGTTCTTTGTGTCGATTGCCGTTGGCAGATAATGGCTCGTTTCGGTTTTACGCGTTCACTTGTCGATCATCGTGATTGCCTTGCTGTTAATTGCTCTCGAAACAAAAGATGTATAGAAGCCGCATGAAAAGTGAACAAGTATCTCGTAAATGTTAGAAGGTATTAGAAGCTTTATGCGTCGATTAGTATTCGCTTACATGGTCATTACCATGGTCTAAGTCTCGCAGATCTCTACATGAATTTTTATTTACCTTTTATTCTTTATTTAAACATTATATAGAATAAACATTAATTTAATAAATTT
>NW_017259306.1:2367862-2380159 GCF_001594045.1 Atta colombica | reverse complement strand
TATATATAAATTAAATTTTTTATTTATAATTATAATTTAAAAAAAATATATATATGTATATATATGTATATATATTTAGGATATTTTCATGTTTTGTTTTATTTCGGCAAGACATGATTTAGAATGTCTTGTAACAAACAAATGCTCTTAGCATTATGCGAGTGTTACGATTTAACGATCTCGTGGTTACGAAGGCGACAGCGAAAGGTCGCGCTTCTTGGTTGTCCTTTCATTCCTCTACGTACAATGTGTATTTGGGTAATTCCGCAGATCGTGTAGAATGTTGGGTTCTCTTCACGTTTTCGTACGAGCCAGTAAATGTGATGTTCGCATCAGGAATATCAGGATAAAAATCAGGATACTCGGCGGATCTTTCACCGCTGGACACATTCCTCCCTTTCGCGCATCCTCCAGCGGACACATCATTCGCGTTTGTCCTTTTTTGCCGCGATCCAATTCAACAGCACTTCTTAATATGTTTTTTGTCGCCCCCTCCAGTCTCTCTCTCTCTCTCTCTCTCTCTCTCTCTCTTTCTCTCTCTCGCGTTGATTGTTGCCAGATGTTTCGCCTTTCAGACCTTTCTCCGATGCACTCTCTTTCTCACCAAATAAAATGAAGGTGCGGTTTGATGTGTTGTTATTTGATGCGAGATTTGTAGACAATATACTTTCTATCGCAAGTGAGTATTCCTTATTATTATTATGGGTGATTTATTGACTCAATAATAATAAAAGACTAAAATTTATAAAGTCATTTTCGCATTAATTTTCAATTTTAATAAAATTTGATTGAAATTGTCATATTGTAAATTTTGCTGCATTGCCATGACGTTTGATTTTTATTAAATCTACAAAGAGACAATTCGGCAGATACAGTGAGCGATACAAAAAAAAAAGGACTGGAGACGAAGAACTTCTTAGAGGCAAAAAAGCGTCCCGCCGGGTGAAGAGGGGCAGAAACGAAGGAACAATCGGTAACAATAAAATATGGTCGAGGCAGAACGATAAAGTCACGATGTTGTTGTCTCCGTTGGCGGGTCGCTTTCGCCTTTGCGTCGTCGTCGTCGTCGTCGTCGTCGTCGTCGTCGTCGTCGTCGTCGTCGTCGTCGTCGTCGTCGTCGTCGTCGTCGGCAAAAACGCATCGATTAAAAGTTAAGTCCTGCGCGCTATCAAAGCAGAGGACAATCGCGACCTCGACGACCCAGTCTGAAAGCAGAGCCTTGTACGAAATCCTCGTCCCCTTTTGCCATCCTTCTGTGGAACCTCCTGTGTAAGCTGTCCCCTCCTTATGTCCCGTTTTATTCCTGCTCTTCTTCTACCAACCGAAGCCGCGCACGTTTTGCACCACCTTCTCCACCACTTCATCCTCGTGCTTCTCCCTCGTTCTTCATTCTTGATGCTTTCACCCTTTTTGGGAATTGGCGGGATCTTGAGTGCGACGTACGATGAGTCCGGGATCGTCGTTTGTCGGCGCACGCGAGAATGGAAATACCATTGCCAGACGGGACCGACAGGACAATGTTCGAGAAATTCTCGCAGCTATGCGAAAGATACTGGGAGTCATCGTTGATCATCCTGTCCACTTATATGTAAGTACCGCTGATCTTTTTCGGGTATTCGCGCATCGCGATGAAGGAGGAATTATAGTCGTCGAGGAAAAAAGAGATAAAAGAAACTTTATATAGATTAAAATAGTTAGATATTACCCTTACTATGTGCTATATCATGGTATTCATCGATCATCAGTCGATCATCATTTGGCAAATCACAATTTTATAAATCTCTTCTTATCTCTAATTATTCGTCAATCTATATACTATTAATTTTTAAGATTCAGTGTTCAAATATTCTTTACTTCGTAAAACGTTGATTTATGAATTATTTATTATTTCAATTATCTCAGATTGAATCGTGGATTTTAATCATTATTTGATAAAATCTATATATGTATTTTACGAACATTTAACATGTCATAATTTTCTTCTAACATACTTTTTATCATATAACAGTTATGGTTATCCATAATAAATTATTAAATAATCAATTTTGAATATATGTATATTTTATATATATATATATATTTTTTTTAAATAATAATTATATCTGAGGTTGAACGAAATGTTAAAGCTCTCATTTTAATTAATTCAAGGCATCACTTGATGAATCTATCGTATTATGATTTTGAAGATTAGAGACTACGTATAAATCATAAATAATAATAAATTCTTAATCAGAAATGTGCGAAATATTAATGCAAACTATAAATCTATAATCAATCGTACACTCTCAATTAAAGGTTGAAAGTTATTTACAACTCTGAATTCCGGCCATAGACTTGAAAGAACTTATCGAGATTACACACCGATTCAATCTCCGATCTTTTCGCGGCTCGCGCTCGTTTGGCTCAGAAATAAATTTCGATGACTTCTTGCTCGCGAATCAACGCCTCTGATCCACCTCCCGATGAGAAGGCACCAAAGGTAGGAGGAGTTGAAGCGTAGAAGGTAGAAGAATAATCCAGCGAACGGACAATACGCATTCCGGTCCTGTGTTTTGTCGGCGGGACAAATTGCGACGCCCGTTAAATGCCCGCTTTTTGCCCGCGGCGGTCTTTCGTGCCCTTTGGACGGTGTACTTTGTTACGTTTGTCCTAACGACCGTTGCCGTATGTGGATACGAAAACTTCTGACAGTGAGAAAATCTTGCAAGGGATTTTACCACGAGATTTTTCACATCGAAGAGAAAATTCGTGTATTTCAAATGGTCATATTTTTATTCTTCTATGTAAATGACACTTACATTCTGTGCAGACATTTTCTATCCAATTCGAACACCAGGACATGTGATAATATTTAATTGCAATAACTAAATATACCTATATCGATAAACAATAATAAATAATAAATATATATTTTTTAAGCACTAAACGTACGATATATTATAAAGAATTATGGAATTTAATAGTATACTAACTCGTACATATTAATAGACTTGTATTGATAAAATTATATCTGCAGATGATTATTCTCAAATTCTATGCACAGTGAGAGCCATGGCACTGGTTGACAAATCCTTGGACCTCTTTAAGCAGGTAAATCTTGGACGAACAATCCGAGGCGCCTGGCTGCGATCCCGCTGGACCGCGTACTGCAACCGCATGATGTATAAATAATGTTATGACTCACTGACCACGAAGTGAGTCAACCTCGAAATTAAAGCGATGCGCTCGCGCAAAACCACCTTCGTCTTCTAGACTCCAGCTTCATCACGTAAATATCTCTCTATTGCCACTACTCTGTTATCCTGTCACTTGCGAGAGCCGTTCTCTTAACAAAAAGCTGAGAGTCAGGCAAAGGATATTCCTATGAGAACTGAGCAAATTCAGACGAAAGAATCATTTAGTATATTTCCAGATAATTTATTCGCGCTTTTAAAGGCAACCTTTTGTTTCGCTAATCTTTTTATACGAATACAGAATATAATCAAACGATTCTTTAATGGCAGAGAATATCCATACAAGTTTCTGATAGAATTAAATAAATTTTTGTTAAATAAATCATCTTGTATGAAAAGATATTATAAAAATAATTGAAAAATAATTAATAAAAATAATTTAAGAATAATTATAATTTTTTAATGATAAAAAAGACGATTTTGTTGAAAGATTATTTGATTTTGTTAAAACATTTGATTAGATACAAATTTGAAAATAATTTTGTTGAGCCATCAAAATAAATTACATAATTACGTAAGACACTCAAACTAATTGCTAGAATGGCCAAATTTTTTACAGTATTGCTTATTGAATTTTTTATGTAATTATTTCGATAGTTTAACAAGATTATTTTTAGGTTTGTACCTACTTAAATTTTTAGATACTTTAGCAAAAGTTCTTATGTTATTGTGATGATGGATATAATAATGCGGAAATTAAGGGAGTGAATTAACAGTTTCTGAAATATGTAGGATATTTATATCAGAGAAATCTTGAAATTATTGAATGTTATTTCGGATGAATAAATTTTGATACTCATACCATTAAATGCATACTTATATTTACAGTTTAATAATAAAAAATTAATAAAATGCAAACTTATATAGAGTTAATGTCATTAGCTCATCAAGAAATGTCCGTGAATCAACGTTTCTTCTTCGTGATTACAAAGCAAACTTTATTCTTCATTGTCATTCATTTAATTCGAGATAAACAAAATCTTAAAGTCTGTTATGTCCAAGAGACGAGTGTGCAATGAGAATTTTACGACTGGCCATTACCAGGCCATTTCGCCCAAATAAAATCGGCTTTTGTACGTTGTTTCGTTTTTACGTGCCACTTTCCACGATGTTTTACCGTTCGTCAAGTTCCGGGTATGTCTTCCCAGTAGCTATTTATGTTCCTTCTACAATTCGAGCGAGAGAAATACGTAAGTGTACGTCGCGTTAACGTTAACAATAAACTAAGTCGGAAACTGCGTGAGAGCATGACTCCATCATTTGTATAAACACAGAGTAACGTATTGCTAGAATTTCAAATACGTATTTTAATTTTGCAAAATATTCATCTCTTTTTAATGTACATACATTTTACACATAATGAAGATACGAAAGAAATATCTAAAAAAAACTTCAGTAAATGTAAAATGCTTCAAATCAAATTAAAATATCGCAGCTTATTTTTATAGCCGCTGAGTCTAATTTGAAAAAGCCGACGGGGAATTATTCTCTGCGATTCACAGAATATGAATCTGAATATGAATATGAATCTGATGAATCCTTCAAATGAATTGTCAACCAGTTGAAAGTGCCGGTCGATCTATTCGAGTGAACGATGTTGCGTGTATTTGACCCGAGATGACCCCGTTCAAGCCCTCAAAATAACTTTCGCTTCCGTCAATGCGCCCCGTTGAAACGATACCCATCAAACCCTTTTTTCTTCTTCAGATTTATCGATTGACCGCAGATAAAACTTAACGATTAGTTCTTGCATAAAATAATTTATCTTATAATAGATCACAATGATTGATACTTTTCATGTGATTAATCAGCAGACGAAATTTTTTCGCCGTATTATACTAGTGTTTCTTTATCAAAAGTGTTCTAAATTTTTTCATTTTAATGTTTCTGGCGACACACTTGCGATTTTCCCTTATAAAAAATGAATATATCAAAATTGCACAGCAATGATTTAGAAATCTCCAAAAGATTTTCACATCTGGCTAAATCAGATCATATGTCTTCTTCAAGAAATGGAAAAAATCGTTTATGTTAATCGAGTTGAAAATAGATTGGTGCCTGCTTTGTCCCAAGGTTGAATCTGCTAATGTCGCCTTTACATTTCTAAAACTTTACGATTCAAAGACATCCAGTCCTGCACGGTCCTATTCTTTATTACTTTTGACCTTTTGTTCAAAACGTGTAACGCACGTGTGCATTCAGGCAATCGTTGCCGCCATAATTCTAAAGTACGCTCTGATAAGTGCATCGAGTACGGAAAGATCTTGCTTGGCCAAGCGAAACGGTGTTGTAAATTACAATAACGTCTCGCCATTTTATGCGTATTGCATCCGTAATGCACTTGCCCTGTAACGGAAATAAAGCTCGGTCAAGAGATAAATCCGAAAACGCCAATATGGGATTTTCAGTAGGAAGGATTTGAGGGAGAGAGAGAGAGAGAGAGAGAGAGAGAGAGAGAGAGAGAGAGAGAGAGAGAGAGAGAGAGAGAAACAACGCAAACGTCTGGAAAACGTTTATAAGAGAACTTCTAATCTTTTAGACGTTCTTGTGTTTTCTAAATATTTCGTAGGCTTTTGCGCTGATGAAAAGAGGATTAGGCGCTCGTTTACTTTAACGGTCTGTTTAAGGGCATTTCGTGCAAGGGCCACCGGGGAAAAAGCCCTACGGTTCTCGCGCGTTACCGTCGATGAAAGACGAGGAAGAGCAGCCGAGTGAAGACATTAAAGGTACCGTGTCATTAACCATCTTTAAATTCAAGTGGTCCTTTTTAATGAAGAGTAGATCGTACGCGTGCAATCGGAGAAGAAAAGCGAATGAGACGAGGCGGAACGCGCGCACGGCAGACGGATATTATTATTCCCTTCCTCCCGTTCTCTTACAATTAGACGCATGTTACTTTCGTCGGGGCAATCATTGCCGTGAGCTTCCTGCCGCACGAAACGCTTATTCGAAAGCATCCCGTACACATGTATACATCACACGTCGTTACTTCCCCTTAAATTCTTTCGCGCTCTTTAATGAAGCGCAAATCGCGAACCGGCCACACCTTCGAAATTTTGCCACGTAGGTTCGTTCGAATCATCGTGTAACCTCATTGTCTGATGCATGATTATTATATTGTCGATGTTTAATTATTTACTGAATTTCTTCGTAATAATCTTCGTCATGCATCATTATACTATATCCTGAGAACGGCGATGTAAAAATTAAATGTGGATTTTTCTGTCACGATTATTTATATTGTTATTTAATTTTTACAAAATAATTCAATTTTACTATAGAAAGTATTAGAAAAAAATGTATTGCAGGAATATTTTAGTTGTTTCTTTTATCCTTTTTACAAATTTTGAAACGACATGTATCGCGTACTAACAATTAAAAATGGTCTTTTCTAATTTCTCGCGGTTATGTATTGAACCGTTGCCCTAAATACACGGTCGGGTTTCACGGAACTAATTTCCGGCTATTAGTAGTGTTTGTCCACGCAATTTGGTTGCGCAAAAGCCGTGAAGTCGAGCTGTTCTACCAATCAAAAACTCTTTAGTGGCATATCACTAGAGGCATTTAGATTTTTCTAATGAACCGCGAATTATTTACATTTATTACAAAGAATGAGTTATCGAAATATATTATGTCGAAGCTAGAAATTGACCTTCCTGCATTATTTCCAACAATTTATTATTCTTACTTTTTACACTTTTATTATACACGTGTGTAAAGGATTCCTTTCCTACGTTCGTAAATGTAAGACGTAACGTTTCTAATAACATATGTTCTTATTGGCATTATTGGATGGATTGAATATCGAAGGCAGAATTGTGTTGATATTTTTTATGCTGACAAAATAATTTTTATTTTTGCACTAAACAAATTTGTAGTAGGTACATATTTTAACCCACAGAGAATAGTTACATTACTTAATGAATAAATAAATTAAAGTGAAAAAAGGAAAAAAAAAACCTTTTTCCAACGCATTAAACAGCTTGAAAAAAATTAGAATAATATTTAATTAAAATGAAGTAACAGAAAAATTTATAACAAAATTCTCACTTTGTTGCCTCTTCTTTTGTGCAAATTTCTTAAAGTATACCATGTACGAAATAATACATTAACCTTGTCGGCAAATCAGACTTATCAGAGACTCGTATCAACGAACTGATGATGAACAATTTCGGCGTTCACAAACGAGTAGATCGTGCGTACTAAAACGAACTCGAGCGATTGAGCTAAACTGGCGCAATGGATAAATTGCAGCACATCGGCGTGTCATCTTCTTTTTCTCGTGTCCTTCGTCTTTCCTCTTCAACGATCGTCGATAAGCAGGCAGCGTGACGATCATTACATTCAATACGCCGGCATCGTTTCAAAAGCCGTGTTCTGTTGATGCGAACAAAAACTTGCGTGGAACAATCAGTTTGGAGGTCCTCCTCGCGAAGTGGACCTCGTCCACGAATTTGAGATACGCCGATAATGACGCGTCGTTTAAGTACAGTTACGTCCCTGATTTCGTCTAATTAATCCGTTTGAAACAAAATGGATCGTTATTAAGGATGTCTCTTTTCGATAACCTCGAGAGAGAACCTGAGATCCATCATCAGTCTGATTATATTTTCGCTGGGTAACGACTTAATCAAGACAGAAAACAGTCCTTTTATAATTTTCGATTAAGGTTGGGTTACGGCAATCCTTTTTCTGGGATGCATATAATGACGTACCATTGTAACATACCTTAATTGGCTCGCAATTAATAATGCATGATTGCGTGAGTGCATAGCTTCGCGCGCGCGTGTGAACATTATGCCAGTATAATCTCGCTTTGCTAAAGAGCTTGGCTTCGTTCACGCGATCTTTGTGCATGCAGAATCAGCGTGCATCTTGTTAAAGCTCGTTTACATAGACGGCCTTGAAAAGTGGTTAAAATGTTGGCCAGCGACAAATTATGCAATCACGCGAGAAACTAACGTGCTATTTTTAAAGCCACACAACATCTCGAGACAATCTTTTGACGAGATGAAATTTTATCATCTTTATTATACCCATATAGAAACATTGCAGAATGATTTCACTGAAATATTACAATATTGCATGGTGGTTGCGAAACGTTGCTGAATCATTGTTGCAAAACTCCAACAATGTTAAGTCCGCTTTTTGTTATATGGCAACAAAATGTTCTAGCAAATATTGCAATGTAATGTATTTAGATAAATTTTTTATGAAGACTCTAAAATGAAAACTATCTCTATACATATATCTCACTAACTTTAATTTTTTTACAAATTGCATTTCTAGTGATATGTGCTTTCCAAAAACAATTTTTTATGATAAAACCAAAATATTTTAATAAATATAATATTAATTCTGAAGGATAAATTTATTCGTAAGGATAAAGCATGTGTGTGTAATATAATAATACAGTCGCTTGATAAGTTAATCATTTATTATGCATTAGGATTAAGTTAATCGCAGTGATTCTTTTTAATCGAAACCATTCCGAATCAATTGACATCGATTAAAAAATCACGATATGAAATTCATCAATAAAGCAATGTATATATTACAAGCATATTACTGACATTTTGCGTATTGTTAATTTTTCTGTAATATCTCTGCAATATTACATTGCAATCTGCAATATTGCAGCAATATTGCTTCAATCTTCTGTGCTGTAATTACACAATGTAAAAATATGAAAAAAATGGTGATGTTTTCTTGATATTCTACAGTGTCTTACAATGATAAAAAGGACTATGTTACACAACTATGTCTTGGTAGCCTTCAGGAACATTTAAAGTATTAGCAAGTGGTACAACGCGGTTCTTTATTTTCTTGATGAAGCTACACCCGGTAGCACTTAAAGAATGCAGTTGTCCCGTGATTTCAATAGATTAACCGCGCTGAGATGTGGAAGTTCTTCGCGATAAGTTGTCGGGGCAGATTGTGCGTATTTCGAGAGATTTACGACGTAGACCTGAGGCATCAGGCATAAATATCGCCGTTATACGCTTGCACGTTACGTCGCGTTATTAAGGTCATCAGCTGCTTCTGGTTGGTTGGCCAAGTACAGATTGACGTAATGCGACGATTATTGTGCATGAGAGAACTCGCGTACAGATCGGGCCGTCTAACAAAATAGTTTCTGCAACCGTATTTCGGACCGGTCTATCCAAAAAGAGACATGAGCGATAAGATCTTGCTTGAAAGTCTATCGAGTAATTTTTCACAATCGTTCGCATGACTCATTTACTTTCAACGATGTAGGTACCAGTTGAATCAAGAAAAATTATTTTTATCTTTGAGTCATCAGTTATTTTATGTGGCAACTTTAAAGGATTTTTTGACTTGTATGTGCATATTAAACTTTTTAAAGTTTGATTAAAAACTGTGCATTTATGGCAATCAAATAATATAGGAAACTCTAATTTGCCACTAAAATCAACATCTTAAAATAGCGTTTTTTAACTGAAACCATAAATTATTTTATATTGCAACTTTAAAGAACTTTTTGACACATACATATGTAATATAATCAAGAGTTAAGTTTTTTAATTATATCTTTAATTGTACTTAAACACATATAAAATTTGTAAAATTTGATTTAAAATTATGAATTTACAGTAAGTAACAAGAACTTAACTAATTTTCCGCAAAAATCAACATCTTAATGTAACGTTTTTTTAATCGAAAGGACATCCATTCTAGAGAAAATAGAACGTGTGCAATAGATTGTAAGATCATTCGTGCATTACCGGAATGGAATCAAATTACAGGTTGTTCATGTAAGGCGTATTTATGGGAGAATGCCTAAAGCATGAATTTAATATTAATGATACTTACCTGCAATAATCGAATACTTGGTAATGTATAATGTTTAGCGGCAGCGAAAATTATGCAGCAGAAAGGAGTTCTAAGGAATTTTTACTTCTAAGGAATAAGGAATCATGAAAGTGTATACGAGCTGCGTGTACGTGAATACATTTGTATCTCGCGGAAAGCTCGTGCACCTCTAAATGCGGCAATGATCCGTGCGAATTGCGCAATGTGCCTCCCGCGGTTAGTAAACACGTCTGTATTCCTGCTGCACATTTATCGTTAAATGAGCCGTTAGGCATAATAGCAACACAGTCATATTTCCCCCATTGTGAGAAACGGAAAGGTATGCGAAACTAATTAACGTGAAACCTACCCAATTTATCGCAGCCTCTTTTACGATTTTACAAAGAGAAGATCTTGTGGTCACGCCGAGATAATTGTGAAACGGTTATATACGGCTAGAAATCTATCTTCAGCAATTTATACCGGTATTTCCACCGACACAGTTCAGCGTTAAATGGGAGGTGAGAATCGAGTCTTAATGTGCGATTTGTCGACGGTGATGCCGTCACGTACATAGGTGCGACTATAAACATACCACAACATGCGGTTTTAAGTTTGTCGTATGCGCGTTCTCTTTTCTTTCCGGTGCGCAACACCACTTTTAACGACCGGCGGAACCGGCAATCGACCACGCGCGTGTTTTAATTACGATCGAAGCGATCGTTAGAAAGTACAAACGATCGCGTCTCCATAATAATAAAGGCAGTCGAGAGCTCGAGTTAATAGCGACGCAATCTCTGTTTTATGTTTGCAGGCATGTGCGCCCAGGTACATCTGGTTCTCGGTGTCACAGCCAAAGTATGATGATAATAGATGGAATAAGGAGTCTACAGTGGGCAATAGGAGAGAACCAGTGGGTACATGCTGGGTCGCCTCTAATAACTTCAACGAGTCGCAGGAATATTCGCCTTGTCGTACGAGTAAGTTAAAACCCTTTCGAATTTTAATATCCTTAATTTAAATTTTATTAAGATATTTTATTAATAATTATTAATAATTTTGAGAAGAATTATATACTAAACTATCGCAATCTCTATGCTCTTTAACGTCAAATAATATCCGAATTCTAGATTAAAGACTTTATTAAAACATGGTTTGTTGAATGAAATAAAGTCAGGAGCAGGATTTTACTCCATATACCCTAACAGAGATCTTATAACCGAATCTTCTTTGAAGATTTCTGTTCTCAACGAAAGCTTTGCCTTGCCGGTAAAATAAACAGAGCGACGCCACGAAGCGAATGTTTAATTTTCACTCTCACCATTCTCTCCGTTGCTGGTATCGAACTTTCCCTCAAGAGTGGTACGATTTATAGTACGCGCGTCGGCATCGTCGTCTGGATATAGCTCGGTTTACGAGAAAGAACGGGAAAAAAAGGAAACTATCTTTCGAGATTTTTATACGCCTGAAACTACGTTCGCGACATGAGTGCTATAAACATTTGTGAAACATGCACTTTCGAAGGCGCAAGACAGAGCCGGACGTATCCTCGAAGTGCAAGAGGGTAGCTCCTCTTGTTCTTTCCGAAGATCTCACAAGAACGAATTTCCTCTGCGACGCGACAAGGTTCGCAGCCGACATAAGGTTGCGTTCTCCAAGCATAGCGACCGTAAATACGTCACGTAACAGGATACTTCCTGCCGACGCGACGTCGTAGGTTTGCGCTGTCTTAGTGACAAAGGACATATCGATTTTCGGCACCGCCTCGCCTCCGACTTCGGTCATTTCAAACCAATAATCAATGACATCAGTACTTATATCAGCGAGCAGAGAATAGTGTATCCCTTAAGAATGTAGGGTAGACCGAGGTGAATCGAATCACAGGACAATCATCGTCGTCCAGCATCTTGTCTTTGTCATTTCGTATCTGTTTTTTATTAAAAGGAATGTAATATTCGATACACTTGGTGTATATTTTTTGTACTTGGTGTATATTTTTTCTTTTTTAAAGAGATTTTTTTAAGGTAGCAACTATTGTCTAAAAAGTTTACATTGAATTTTTTGGTTAAATCTATTAGAATTCTATTTGAGATGTTGATTTCAGAATTCTGGAGAACCTTCTGATTGTTCATTTTCAATCAAATATTTTTCTCAGTTAGATACCATTTTTGATAGAAATAGGAAATAAGTAAATGATTTTTAATTTTCTAAAATATTTTAGGATTTACGGAGAGAGAGAGAGAGAGAGAGA
>NW_017259306.1:2357790-2367762 GCF_001594045.1 Atta colombica | reverse complement strand
GAGAGAGAGAGAGAGAGAGAGAGAGAGAGAGAGAGAGAGAGAGAGAGATCATCTAGAATTTCTTGTGAATTTTTAGAACAATCTGAAACTGAACTAAACTGAAAAATTACCTTTTTATTTTTAAATTTATATATTTCGAATTCACTTTCCAGCTTTCAAGTTTATGGGTTGTTTTTCTCGTGATAATATTACTTTAGTATTTTCTGATAACATTCCTTAAAAAATGCCATATTTAACTTTTATCTCGTGGTTATCAATATGCAGAGGCAAAGACATCGTTGAACAAATATTAACAGATACAAATAGAATACAAATAGAATGCAATCTGTAAATCATTCATATTATTTTCAGAAATTATATTGATCGAATAATTTAGTAATTTTTTTATGTTTATTAGCATCAAAAATTATTATTAAATTAATTCAATTAATATGTCAATTTAATATGTGAGATTACATAATTCTGGTTTTGTTCGTGATTGTATTTCGAGAAAGATTTCGACATGCGGCAATCAGATATGTATATATAAATTCACATAGAAATATAAGTATTAAGATTTGCTTTGATAAAAAAATAGAAATTCTTTTATTTAATTAGATATCGATCCATGATTTTTTTTCTTTATACCTTATTGTACATCAAATCATTTTTTATTTTTCTGAAATTTTTGTCATATTAATTTTTGTCACTTATAGATTCTGTAGATTTTTTATGATTTTTTAAAATCAAATTGGATCCGCCAGTTTAATTCAATTAAATTCTAGAAAGTTTTCTATGTGGAAATCTTGTAACAATCTTCATGCAGCCAAAACCATGTAGTCTATATTAACATAGTTTACGAGTTTTGTTTATTGGGACGCAAATAACATGACGCGTGTTTTTAGAATTACACTTTCCTGCAATTAAATAAAGTCGCGCGCTTCCTCACGCGCGAGCAAACATTTCGGCAATTCCCTCACTACTGCATGCTTTATGACGCGCGAACTGACGCACTTCCGGTCGTTCGGAGGAAGACTCAAATATTCATTCTTCGTACATATTGAATTAAACGCAAATTAAAATTGAATAATTAAATCAAAGAATATAATTATAATCTTGAAATAATAAGTAAATAATTGAGTGAAATTGTTAGTAACAAAAATTTGATAGCTATTGCTTTTAATAATTTACAAATTAATATACTTTTTTTAAAAAATTTTGTCAATAAATCTTAATTTTATTTTTTTGTTCTATTTATTATTAATTTAATATTATTTAACTCTAGAACGCTATATCGATATGTACAAATGAGCAAAGTCGAACTGTGTCTTTAGTAATAAGGAAGTCCAATCCATATTAAAAACTAAAATAAACGGAGATAAGCTTTTAAAAATTCAGTTCGTTATTATATATACAAAGTGTCTCATTTTAATTGCCCTAAGCAAATTAAAAAAATATATAAGATACGAAAAAATGTATAAAAGAGGAATTTTACTTATTGAGGGGGATGTATTTTCGTCATATTTTTTTCTGTATTTTTTAAGATAAAGATAATTTAAGATAATTATCTGGAACAATTAAAGTGGGATACTCTGTATATCAGTTTTGATTCCCTGGTAGTCAGTATTATAACAGAGTGCATAATAAAAGTGACTTCAATTTAATTATGCAGTTTTGTATTATTATATATCATAGCGTTTTTCATTGACAGAACTGATGCACACTCAGTGCACCAGTTAAAATCATTATACACTAATCAGGGCACCTATCATGGAACAAAATCGGATTGAATTCCGAATTGGAATTATATTCAATTTCCTATATTTCTATTGTGTTTTCTGGGAAAAACAGAATATTTTCGATCAGAATCTATTCCGACTTTGTTCCATGATAGATGCTCTGAACGTAAAAGTGAGATGTCTAAGTTATTTGTGTTCATAAAGGCCCAACTTACAAATATTTTATCATTAAAAGTGTATGAAAACGTATGAAAATTTGATATAAAGTTAAATAAGAACAGCCTATTTCTTTATACGTAAAATTTACATATCGATAGCAATATTACAATATCATTCAATGTAGTGTTCTAGGATTAATATAATTTCTATATTATTATATATGACAAAATAGAGATTATATAAAGATTTATAAGTCGTTGTAAAAAATACAAAAGAAGAATCTTTTTATAAAGGTGACGTTAGCTATTCTAGCGATTTTCCAAATAAATATTATTAGAATTTGCCGAAGCAAAATCTTCGCAGAACACAAAAATACGGAAGCGAACCCGCAGCCTCGATAACGACGGCAACAATGATGTGAGCTCATCGTCCAGAAATTCCGTAATGACCGCGCAATTAAACAATTTGTAGAAGTCGAGACGAGTGAACGAACCGCTTGGTGCCGCTTTTCTTGAGAATCGTAGAATCTTTTTAGTGAGGCGTTAGATCTCATCCAGAGTTTATAACGTCGTGTCGACGTTGCTTTAATGTTCATCAGAGTCACATCAAGTCACTCATAATCGCCTTTTCTGGAATCAAACATCCATCGCATCGTTCTGCTGTCTGTTTGTCTGACCATATGGTTGTCCACTGGACAAGCAGAGGCGACAGTGAGGGGCTATCTGTAATTTTCTTCGTAAGATCGCCATAATAGATCACAAGTGATGAAAAAGTTTCCACAATAAACAGTTTCTAGAACATTTTTTAAAAATAAATATTAAATATTACATAATCGTTTTCATACATTCTATTTCCAAGAAAAATATATTTATTTCATCAGTATAATGAAAGAACAATGAAAATGTGTACTTGTTTCACTAAATTGATCAATTAAAAAATAAAAATAATTATTATTATTAAAAATGTTCATCTTTTGCCTTCATCTTGAAACAGTCGAGCTTCAAATTCTTACAGCATATGAAATCTCAATAAATATCAGCATTGCCTTCATTAAATAAATTTTTTTAATATTAATATTTAAAACTAGTTCTTTTCTCTGAAATGTAAACAAAAGGGATTGTTTTAATTTTATTTAAATATCGAACTGAAGACTGATTTGAAAGCAATAACATCGAGATTCTACATGCTACAAGAGTTTGAAGCCTGTTTGAAAAAATTTGTGAAATCAAGAAATGAATATTTTTGATTATGTTTTATTTTTCTATATTGGGTTGTCCGGAAAGTTCGTGCCGACTTTGAAGGAAAATTGAAACGCAGAAAATTTAAATTTTAGTATACATTTATTAAATTATATAAATATAGGTTAGTCGGCACGAACTTTCTGGACTTGTTAACTCAATAAAAGTACACATTTCATGCTGCTTTTTATTTTAGCTATGAATCAATTTTTCTTACAAGGAAACCAACCAACTGAATCTCTTCAATTTTAATAAACTTAGGATATTAAAACTTAGGATGTTAAAATTTAAACAAAATTAAGAGAAACATTTTTTTATATGTGCTAAATCGCACGTTGAGAGAGTGAAAATCTTCCTTGAAAAAAGATGATTTTTTTTTTCAAAATGAATATCGTTGAAATTGTGAGAGATAAAAAAAAATATTTTAAATAAAAGTTGGGATTAAGAGTATTTTATAATTATAATTAAAAAATATTTTTTTATTTTAATAAAAAAAATTTTTATGATTGTAAAGTACTTGTGAAACCATTCAATTTTTATTAATTTTTATTTAAAACATTTTTTCTAGTTAATAACAGAATTTATGGCACTATAGACTATGTATACACAGTTGAAGAATGTACACATGAAAGGATTGTTTTAATAATAAAATAATTCTTTTTAAAATATAAAAGTTATTGCGCTTTGAAACCGTTTCTTATTCCCTATTTCTTACATGATACTAACAATTCCGACAAGTTAAAAAGAATGATTACGCAGTTGATTGTAAAATTTCTTGAATAATTTTCGCGAAATGCAATTATGCGGAAATTAGATCGAGTGTCACGTTATCCATATTCTGCTTACATTTTATAAAACGATGGTTTAATTTTATTTTGAAGCTCGACTTTTGCTTAACCGGTAAAATATAATTTTAAATCCACATTTTCTATTATATCATAACATTAATTAAAAAGGAATGTTCCATAAAGTAGAATTCACGTTTTATAACTTATCATTTTGTAATGTTAGTTGCGGTTGCTTTCTTATTGGCTATTTCTCATAATTATCTTATTATCTAAGAAATATATTTTATCCTATTACTACATTTAATAGTCTCGAAATAAAAAGAGCAAATCGAGATGAGGAAAATATTTTTCACATGCGCAATTAACAAAAGAAAGATAGCAATGGAGAATTACAGTAAGTGCATTCCTCGATGAAAGGCGCCCACTCGCTCGAGTGGTTGGGAAGAATCGAAAAAAAAAAAAAATAATAATTGGAAGGCGCCTCTCGGACCAAGGCGCTAACTCGGCACCGTTCTAACGAGGCCAATTAGCACTTAATCCTACTTGAATTACGATCGAGCTACCGATCTCTAGCGAGCAACAGAATATTCCTTCTCTCTCATTATTGCAGTTTCATTAGAATATCTTTTTAAATATGAATTATTGAATGTACTTCATCTCGTATTAGAAGGAAGAATGAATCATTCGTTTTTTGAAGAGAAAGATTTTCCCTTGAATTATCTTCTTGAAGAAATTTTACGCAATATTTAATTGTGTGAGATTTATATTATAAAATGTAAGAAATTATATCGAATATTTAAGTGAAATAAGATTAATCGAAAGAAGTGAAAAATTCTAGTTCCTTAATTGAAAGAAATTAACCTTAATTGATAAAATCTAATTTTTTAATTGACGTAAAATTTAATTAAAAAATAGTAGAAATGAATAAAAATACATATTTTCATTATGATCGTGATGTCGCCTCATTTCTGAATAAAAGAAATAACCCGATAATGCATATTGCAGATACATAATTATGCACCGACGACGCATGCACACACGCACGTGTGTTCAACAAGAATTACAGTAGCTCCATTCATTCCTCGTAACTCGATTAAGAGTCAGTCATACAACTTGGACTCATCTCCTGTAACGCTCCGATTTCTTTATTAGCTTCATCGTCAAAATCATTCACGGCCAAAATCATCTTTAGTTTAAAATCTTTCGCCATTTATTAAATTACCATCTGGCTATCACATCTAAAACAAACGCACATAAAAAAGATACTCATCTTATAAATACATTTAGGATTATTTCGTGACACATTGGCTGCGGTCGATTTGGACGCTTTCAGCGCTTTTCAGTACTTCTATTTTTATTTTACGTTTAATGAACGATAAAGACAGAATGATGATTACAAGCGCTTAAAGCGTGAACCAAATCGACCGGAGTCATTGAGGTTCTTCAAGAAAAAAAAAATTTCCTTGTTACATGAGAAAAGTTTTTTCTTTTTCTCTGTTTTTGTCGACTCGAGTTTGAAAGCAGAGTGGCCTCTTACTGACGAGAATAGCAAAGCACGAGACGGATTATAAATAGATCGACCACTGACGATCGCGGTCGGACGCACATTCGTTGTTACTTCACGGATGATACTATTATTGCGATTCGCCGATAATAACTTTCAACGATCCAATTAGCACCATTAGGAATTAAAAGCAACCGATAAAAAGTAATCCAGTACGAGCATTCTAATTTAATGAAAAATGCAAGTTCTATTCGTATCGATAATTCTGTCAGAAAATAGATTAACTAAAATAGATTACCTAATCGAAAGAATTAGTTAAGATTGCGGATATATCTTTAAGTGAAATTATTCTTGCGAGACTTTTTGAGAGTCGGTGATTTAAAACTTTCATCGGCTTATAAGTTGAGCTCCACCACTGTTTTGGAAGCAACATGCGTGTCACCGATGTTCGAGGAGTGGCGCCGATCGCTTGTTTTATATTTACTTTTTCGTTGTCGACAACGATGGCGACGACGAAGATGACCGGATTGATGTAATTGCGTGACTGACAGCTCGTCTAAAGTGACCGATCGACTGTCAAGAGACTCGATTGCTGCTGCTGCTGCACTCATAACGTACATACAAGTACATAGAACATTCATGTAGAAGAAGGTCGGATTCTGCGGGTCGAGCCACCGGATATTCGCACACATACACACGCACGCACGCACGCATTTTCTTGCGGACGTGCTGTGCTTCGCCGCAGCAGCCGAGTCTGAATGGCACTGACCCTAACTGTCAGTCAGTTCTGGCCCGATAATTTTCTACTTGTAGTTAGCAACTAATTACGGAACTGATCGACTCGTTAACAGCCGGAACTCGCAAATTCTTTGCATCTATTCGCTTTGCGTAGTGTCGAGCTGGCTGTAAAAATCAACAGAGCTAATTAAGATACATATTAATGTAGATTAATCATCAATTAATCATCTGTTTCCTCAGGAATTAAATAATCCTTTCCAGTCCCAGATGATTCGTTGCTTCCGTATAACACTGTTTCTCGTCGAGATGTGCACAGATTTATGTCCTCGCGTTAATTGTCTAGATTTATCTTCGAATTAGCGAAGATTCATCGATAATAATAATGATAATAATTAATTGTAAGAATTTCGTAATTATAGCGATGGGATTGATCCATTATTTTTTTATTCTTGTCATTTATTACGTATGTTGATATCACAATAAGTATGATTTTCAATTAGTGATATTACAATGGATAGAGATATTACAATAGATAAGATTTTCAGTTAGTGATAGTGATTAGTTACGAACATATGGATATTGTTATGATAAGATTTTCAAGAGAATAATCACAAAGATGCTTGAATATCATTTCTCTATCATTGTTCTGATAATTGCATTTCCATTCAAATGACTCAATTGTATTATTCGATATAATTTTCTGTCATTTATACTCAGTTTTTAAGAAACAATCAAATCTTTTTAAAGTATTTAATTAGGATAAACTGATTTTCCTTTTAATTTTATGAATTGTGTTACTCTCTGCGCTTATAATTAACACATTGCTTCGTCTAGCATGGAATTCCTTTCAGCAAAGTTCTTCGCGTTATCGTGTAGCAATTAATCGATTTCGTTTTAACACGCGGTAAAATAAATAGTAAAACAAAAACACGCGGAGCCCTTTTACATCTTAAATCGAAAGAATTTCGGTGGAATTGTCGTCGATCTCTCCGACCTGCTATTATTACCGTCCGTCTAAAAGTTCCTATCTAAAAGTGCTGTTGCGTTATCTAGTTAACGAGCGTAGGAACTCGGTGACCATTTCCCAAATCACGCTGTTCATGATTGCTGATGTAAAATGTGCAGCTTGCACTATCGACTCGTCACGACGATTCGAACGGAGAAAACGGATAGTGAAGGCGTCACGGCGGAAGATCGATCTGGGTTTAATGACGCGTTTATGTACGCATTTTGCCGGTTTGCGATGCCATTCCACTTCCTAGTTTCTAAAGTACGTGGAATTCCAAGAACGTGCGTGCACATGTCTGTTTAATATGTTTACAGGATCTTTTGATATCTATTTGAATCTATCTTTTAATTAAAAAAAATATAAATAAAAATAAACTTTAGTTTCATTATCTTTTATAATAAGGTATAGAGCTATAAAACACATATAGCTATAAAACACACATAAGTCTTGTTTTTTCTTTTTATTATCTTTTTAAATTTGTTTATGTTTTATTCTTCCTCAAATGTTCATTGCACTGTCACTCACAAAAAACGCTCATAAAAATTTAGTTGCATTAAATTTTATTGAATAATTATTAAAAAATTTGGACCGTAAAATAGTAATTGTGTTATTATTTTATATACATATTTTAGGGTGCTTGACCATACAAACATCAATTACAAAAGT
Source organism: Atta colombica (assembly GCF_001594045.1). Taxonomy (NCBI): domain Eukaryota; kingdom Metazoa; phylum Arthropoda; class Insecta; order Hymenoptera; family Formicidae; genus Atta; species Atta colombica. The sequence continues at coordinate 2,359,942 of NW_017259306.1, read as the reverse complement.
TTTATAACTTATTTTTATATGTCAAACGTTTTTAATTCCTAGAACATTAATAATATAATTGAGAAATTTTAAAAATTCGCATTTGGCATATAAAACAAGTAATTTATAAAGCTCTTGTTCTCACGAGAAAGTCCTATATACTGACAAAGGATTAATTTTTAACATAGGAAAAAAAATTGTACTATATATTACTATTTCAATTTTTGAGCTTTAATCAATTATTTAAAAATTATCTACGATTTATATATATATCTCGTACAGATTACGCAATAGGAAACAATTTATTCAAATTATACTGTCGAGATATGATGTCTCTGTTTAAAACAATCAAGGATGGGACGATATAATTGTCTGTTTCCGTTTTAGGGTATTGGGGCTACCACAGACAGGGTTCTTGTCAAGCTGGTTTAGGAGCTGCGATATCCAAGGTAAGTGGACAATGCTTAACTTCATCATCTATATGATATGTGGAAAATATTTCTTTTTTTTTACGCAAGATACCATTGCAATAAGAAAAATATTGACTTAAATTAATTTAAACTTCTTTGACTTTGCTGATCTATCTTGAGTAGCTGACATATGTTGGTTCAAATGTGTTCGTGTTTCAGTATTCTGCGCAAAGATCCACGCGTAACTTAGTAGTTTAACAACCGAAAGCGCATCGCGCGAATGCAAATATACTGCGACATGTCTCGGTAGTCGCGACATCCCGAAAGAGTTAGAAGGCGACGCGAGCGGGGGCCGAATATGGCCAGGAATGCGAATTCCTATCTTACGCACCTCCGGTCGTCGTTCCGGCCATTCGTATTCGTGCCGTGATGCATCCGCACATAGTGCAATGGGAGCTCTCTCTTTCTCTCTCTCTCTCTCTCTCTCTCTCTCTCTCTCTCTCTCTCTCCTTTTCTCTCGTGTACGATTGTCTTGTCCAATGCTCGATTCTCCGGCAGATCGCTGGGTCCGATGGGCCAGAGACTGTAGGCGTCTCGAGCACCTTTTGCTCACTTTTTATTTCGAGATACATCTCCGGGTAGACCTGCCTCTGCATGTAGGATGTTTGTTACACCTGCACAATCCCCATGATATGCCTACTTCATTTAAACGGTATTGCTATAAATATCGGTAGTAGCCATCGACAAATTGGAAGCTACTGCAACTTTTACCTGTCTCTCTCTCTCTCTCTCTCTCTCCTCTCTCTCTCTCAATACAATAACAGTTTTTACTTTATCTAAAAATGTTGATACAAAAAATAAATTGTGGCCGTATATTTATTCTTCCTCTTTATAGCAAGAATATTTATAATATACCAGAAATGGTGCGCAAGTTTATATTCAAAATATCGTATAAATTATCTTTTATCAGCGACATATCTAAAATTTGAGAAAAATTAAAGATCTCTTATAGAGAAGATATTTTTATTTAATGCTGTATCTTTCTTTTTTAACTTAGAACAGAAAGTTTTTATGTGTATTTTTGTACAGAAAGTTTTGTAAAGAAATTCAAATAGGTATCAACTTGCAGTTTCAGCTTGAAAAATCGATGAAAGATCATTTATATTGTAAAACAAAATTACTTTACGAGACACGTTATAATCGTTTTAGGTAAGACTCACAAGATTGCAACACAAAATGATACACTTATCGTGCCACAATCGGTTTTTCGAATCGTCTGTGCTGACTTAACGACTACGATCTAATCTCTTTCGCGCTAAGAAATATCCCATAACTCTCAGAACTCTCTCGTCCTCGTGCGGTGCACCGAGTATCGTTATCGTACATAGAGACGGCTTCGGTTATCCAAAAAAGTGAAACAATTCCGCGGACACTCAAGTCGGCTATCTTCGCTACGGATGTATAATTCAGAATTGCGCGGCTATTATATGGCATATGTTTAATGCATGTCGCAGACCCGACTTCTAACTCTGTTTCAGCATTCTATGTTAATATGTCCGCCCGCATTCAATCCCAATCGCATACTTGCCTATGGTGCATTGCTCGTAGATGTGATAATTTTAGGTGTACTTGATAATAGTTTCTCCAGACCGATGTTTTTTTCTTCTATAATTTTTTCGTGCACTTTTTAAAACGGAGTTTCCTGATATTGCAGACATTAACTTTATTCTTATGTTTCTATATCTTTTATATATATATATATA
>NW_017259306.1:2349084-2356730 GCF_001594045.1 Atta colombica | reverse complement strand
TATATATATATATATATATATATATGTATATAAAATGCTAAAATCTATTTAAAAAATTTTTTTAATTGTACCAAAATTATAAAAAAAATTTGATTATAAAAAAAAAATGAACAGAATTTGCTTTTGTGAAATCTTTCATAAATCTTTTATTTTTAAGAATCTTTTAATAAATCCGGATAAATGTGATTTTTTATTAAATGTATGCTATTCGTGCTTATGCGCTCATTTCTCTTTTCGGAAAACAAACGCCATTGTACGACAACTCGAACGGTAGCAAAGAGTCCTTGCGTATGCTAAATCTCGATGAGCGTGATTTAGAGGCCCTCTCGACGCCATCGAGAATGCAATCGACCATCGATCTTTGCGTTAAATCACCGCTGCTGGTACCTACCTCTGTCGTGCCTGGATTACTTGGGTACTGCAGCTTATCTGATGGACGATCTAGAGAAGATCGATCGATAGTCGATCGCTATCAATCGATACGGCTTTCCGTTCAACTCCTTACACGACCACCAATTCGACAATTGAAATATAAGCCTTCAAGCTTCTTTAGTATGAACGTATTCTTTTGTCGAACTTCTCAAGGAGAAAATGTTCTGAATTAGATCGACGTGGATCAATTGATCAGATGATGTTGCACGATTTCTCCGCAATTTGATTGCAATCTTAGATTTACTTGTTGAAATTGATTAGATCATAATTATTTGGATGACTTTTTGAATGATAAAATATTAAATATATTTAACATTATTTATCATATATGTACTTTACTATATATTTTTATTTTTTTAAATTAATTATTACATTTATAAATATTATATATAATATTTATTATATATATAATATTTATAATCAATTATCATATTTTAATCACTTATTATAATAGACTTTTGATCGAAAAAGCATTAATATGATTTAGTGAAGGAGAATAATAATTATGTGTACTTTAGTTATTTCAATTGCTATCAAACTTTACATTTCTTATTTTACTATAAATTTTTTATACTACAAATTATCATGAACATTTATCATGTATAATGCAAAGATCATTTTTTATGATAAATATTGGTTAATTTAACAAGAAAGAACCAGTATATATGACCAGTAGTCTTTGCTGTTTTATTTCAACGTTAAATTACTCTCGTAAATTGAGATACCCGTTATGCTTGCGATTGTAGCCTATAAAAAAAAATGTAGTTTATGATTTTTCTGAGTCCATCACTCGTCTATCCGCGCGTGCATTATCCCACGTTAGTCTCGCTCGCAACAGTTTCTTGCTTCATCAGGGCTTTGGGCCTCGTTTCTTGCTCGGCGTCGTCGTCGCAATCTCCCGACTGCATTTGGCGTGCACTTAAGCGCAGCATACTTATGGGCGCGTGTGTGCACGCGTATACTCACTAGAATATAAATTTCACTGTGGCCCTTATACATATTTGGCTGCGCGGTTATATTTCAATTTTGAATGGAGCGCCCGCGTGCCTTTCCCATCTCCTCCGTTCTCCGTTTATTCCCAACCCCTTTCGATTGGCGCCAGAACACAACTCGTGCCAGTCGTGTTTCGCGTAGACGGGACGCCCAACGTCACCCATTGTCTCGGTTGCAAATTTTTCGCGTGTATAAGCATCGGGACCGACCATGGGGGGTACATCGTGTAGACCCTTCCATTCCTTCCACGCGCGCATTTACCGTATCTCTGCATGTCACACCGACTACGACGACAAATGCACGTATTTGCTTACTACTGTACTCCAGCTAATCTGTTTAACGTGTAGCAATCGAAGAAATCATGAGATGAAAAATATTGATGCAATATTGACATAAAATTCAGTCTGAGTGAAGGCACTCTAAGATTTATTTATTCTGCTGGAGAAATTAGTGAGAATAATAATCAGAAATATTTTTATGTATCTTGTAAATGTATATATATGTGTATATCATGTAAATATATATTATAAACTTCAACTCTTAAAGTCTACCAAAAGATTCACGTATCCAAGAGATAAAAATTATCTGACACATGGACACATGTTGCTTTTTAATCCATCATTTTCTGACTATCTTAATTACTTCCCATACGAGAAACGCATCGATCATTGTCTTCCCACTTGTATGAGTCGCGCAGTCCGAAAGACAAACCGGGACCCGAGACCAGCCGGGTCGACCTCCGATTCACCTCTCGACACGTCAAAAAACGCATTCTTCGGGTTCGACGAGCAGAACGGCTCCCTTTGCGTTCTCCGTGCTTGGGTTGGCTTGGTTCGGCCCGGCTTGGCGAGGGAGGGCCCGAAAGACGGATGGCGCCGGAACACAAAAGTTACGGCTATTGCACCCGACTTTTATATCCGCGCCGGAGTACCCTATCGGATCGCGATGGTGTGCACGTGATTCGATCGCACGTTTGACATTGTTTGGCCGATGAGATGGGCCCCTATTGTTCCCTTAACGGGTCGTGCGAATCGTTGGTCCAACGTACTGCAACTCATAAATATTATAATAATATTTGCGAGATAACAAACAAAAGATGGTGAACTCATTACTGCAGCTTAACGGGTCGTGCACTTGGATTCCAAAATGATTCTCGTTGCATTCAGTTGAGTAACAGAATTGTTTCAAATTTTAATAGCTGACACGAGTAAGACATCATCAGATACAGGATAAAACTATATCTTATTTCATTTTGTTTAAAAGTTTTAGTATTAATTAAATATTATATAACTATATTAATTAGGAACGTAATTTTTAAAATTTTTTTACAAAATTAGAAGATAGCATTTATAATGATATTTTATCTTTTTATTAGAGAATTGGTTTTTTTAAGCTGTATCTTTTGTCAACGTGACAACTTTTTAAGCTAGCAATGGAATCTTGTAAAATATATAGAAGTGTTAAGCAATCAAATATTTTCTCAATCATTCAATATAAGTATATTATATTACGAATGGAATATGTAAATTTTATTAGTCAAGTTCCTGGTTCTCAACAACTTAACGTAATTCCTTATTTAATATCTTATCTCAGGTAACGCGCGTGACTGCTCGTACGTTAATTTGTTCAGCGAGGAGAAACGTTCTCTTACGCTTCATACACTCGAGGATATAAGAGGCGAGGGATTTGTGGACTGGTTTGGTCCGACTAGGAGGAATGCAGCGGATGCGTTTTCGCTTGATTCTGATAAGCAATCGCGAGATCCATTAGGACCAACGCGGTTCGCGATTGCACCGGCGGTTGTGTTACAAACGACGCCACAAACACTGTAATTCTACCGGAACGGGGAATTTACATTGCCGAGTTGCTGCATTTATATCGGGCATTCATTCTCTGATCGTTATATGTGAATTTTATATAAGTGAATTTTTTGTGGCTGTAACCGCAATATTTATTCTCCTGTACATCCGGAAGTTTAATCATATATATGCGCAAATATAGATATATACAAAAGATTGCATATATAGTCCTCCATTGGCGGCAATGTGAAATTTTCATCCTCAACGTGAGTCTTTGAACTTTAATGTTCATTTTTATACTATTTTAGACTATAAAAATTTGAAAAATTCTTATATATTTGAGGACTTTAAGAACGAGATTTTATTAGCATATAAAAAATTTAGAAGATAAACTTTAGATTTAACGTTCGAAGAATTCTTATACCTCTGCTAGCAATGTTGGACTTTAAAGACGCAATCAATTTTTTTATTGTGAATTCTGGCAAATAAATTTAAATGTATAAAAAGTAAAAATACTAAATTATAAATATTAGGTGTGAGAAAAAATTCGTGGCGTTTTCCCTGTTAGATGGCATTAAAAAAACGCCACGAACTTTTTCCCTAATATTAATCGGGCTGTCGAAATTAAAAAAATACAATAAAATATATAGGCAATATACACAGCGCGGAAATCGGTGCGCAAATTTCTGTAATTAACAAATAATGTCTACATAGGATATAAATGTACAATAATTATTTGTATATCATCTTATTTAAACTCTTATTTTGTCTTGACAAAAATCTCGTAATAATGTTGGAATTCAAACTCTATGTGAGATTGAAGATGAACATTTCCCTACTTTTTGATTGGGAATAGCCATAATTTGACACCTATGGATTTGCTGATGATGGTTTGAAGAAAAACCGAAACGTTCAAATAAGATAGTACAGATAATTATTGTACATTTATATCCAATATATAATGTAGATATTATATATGTATGTGCTCTTATTGTCCGTATATTTTATTGTATTTTTTATAAAAAGTAAATTAAATAAACAATTACTATGCTAGTAAAACTTTGTTGTTAAAGTTTCCTTAAAACTTTGTTTTAAAGTTAAAAAATTCTTACATGCAAGTATGTAAGAATTTTTTATTTTACACATACACACACATACACACGCGCGCGCGCATGTGTAGAATAGTGTGTAATTCATCGTCGACGAGCTAAGATACGCTAAAGTTGAGCAATGGCAATGTCCAAATTATCTCTTCTTTTTCTATATTTTCATTGTTGAGGAGAAGAGATATATAGAATACAAAAATCTCGTGATTTAAGAGTGACAATGCAAAATGAATTTTCTACCAAGCAATGACATCCATGACTATCCGTCGATGTGTTAATCACCTCTTCGTGTATATCTATTTTCACTTCAGTATTTTCGTTGCGTAAAGCTGAAGGTAGATGATCGTTCGTTATCGCATCACTTGAAAACGTTCTGACGAGGCGAAAAATTGACGCCACCGAAGGGAGAAGATCTCGCTATCCTTACGACGACATTATGCCCGCACGTTTAAAGCGTGCGTATACACGTCGCCGTCGCGTCGGTTGCGGAGGAAGAAATCTGAGGGAAAGGGCGAGCGATCGCAAAGAAGCAAACAGCAGGAGAGTTTCAGGTGGCCATTTAAGGCTCGGACATTTCGTTCTGTCACCGTGTTCCGTGTTCACCGTCGTGCGACGTCGCAAGGAGGCCACCTACGCGCCAGTGAGGTCGTCTCTTTACTCTCGCGACTGCATTGTCTTATAAACGGCCGCCGTTTCTCATGATAAGCAGAGTAAAACGAAACTAGACGTGCTCTTTTTCTCATGAAGTGCGCACCTTCACCACCGAGCGATAATCCTTTCGCTTTCTACTGCGATTCCTTGAATCATCTTTTTAAGAGAGACAGATCCTTTGATTACTTTATTGAAGATTGTGAAGTTTTTTTAATTATCTGAGTTTTTTTAACTATCTCGTAACAAGTTGACATAAATCAATCACTGATCGCATTTATGTTCACTTGTATTTGAAATTTTTTTTAATTTTAAATTATTATTTTCACTACTTACTAAATTACTTACTGTTTTAAATTACACTAAAATAGTTATTTTTTTTGCTGTTTATGTTGAAAGTTTAATGTTGAAAAACATTAAATTATATCTTAAAGGTATGATTATAGAATGATTACAATTTATCTCATTATTGTTATTAATACATTTATTGCCAACATTTATCATTCATTTCTCTACAATCTTCATTAATTCTCTCGTATGTCTCGAGTTACAGAAAATAGTAGTACGATTTTATTGTCTGTACATAAAACAACTTTGACCATAATCCGATAATTCCCCCGGCAACATTCGCGATTGCGAGATATCGCGTTTCGCAAGGGAAAGTGCGTCACCATGTAAAAATGGAATCTCGTGTTACACGATTTCGACCGCGTTGCTCTTCTTTCCCTACTCGCATTAACGCGTGTCTCTCTTCCTGTGTGCGATTTGTAGAAATTGTATCTTACTTCCTTGCAGCAGTGGATCCTTTACGTGGGCGAGCGAGATCGTGCGTGGGTGCCTAAGAGAATGTGTAACGATATTGTCGTACCGTTAACGCTTTGATCTGAGCGCTATTCGTATGAAGTCTTGATAAATGGATTTTTAGGGAATCTACCGTTTCTGTTGTTCAGTAATCTTTTTGTAAAACCAGACATTTATTTACGGAGTATTCCAGATCTTCTTCAGTAATTTATCTGTAAATTAATTTGTCTTCTCTAATTAATTTAGACTTGATTAATTCTGCCTTTTAAAAATTGATTGCTTACTTTAGATACAATTTTTTGATTATTTTAATTGAATATATTAATATTCAAACTGAAAATTCTTAAAACGAACTCTGCTTGAATATTTGAATTTAATCGAAAATTGATTAATTACATATCTAAAATTATTAATTGACATAAAATTATATTTGATATATATTAATTACATATCTAAAATTATTAATTCTCTGTAATTATAATTAATATTGCTATATTTAATGGACATTAGCATTCAATTTGACAACGCAGACTACGTGATGTAATCTTAAAGTATAATCATATAATCGTATAAAAGTAGCCAACGTTTTCTGTTCCATTTTCAATCCGTTGTCATCCATATTACATGATCTTATTGTATTTGCACATTCAGTTTCTTTCGCGATCATTCATGTAGACCGTCGATTAATATGTATGCGAGTAATTTTCATTACTTCGACACCGCCGTTAGTTGGATGCGTGGGAGTGCACCGTTACGATACGTAAAACATAAAATGCATCGCCAATGCACAGTCGAATACGCTGGTTTACAGGGTCGCGACCTCGACTATGAACAGACTCCAACTTTTTTCTACAGTTATACATGTACGGAACTTGCCGCAATAGTTGTAGATCTAACGATAAGGAAAAGACAAATTAATTAGCTGTTTATCTCTTCACATTGTATGGTATCATCTGATCGTCTCGTAGTTTTTCTGAAATCTGTTCTCGACACTGAGTAAACGAAAGAATTCCCGTATAAGTCAATGAGTGGGCGGACTTTCGTGATTTCACATTGATTCAGTAAACTGTCGAATACAATATCCGTTTCGTAAGTGCTAACTGTACAAGTACTTTCGATACGTTGCGTTGCATGGGAATGACGAGCGCAAAAGGGTCAACAGCATCGAGTATACGTCAACAATTTCGAGAGCCACTCGAGTTCTCACGTACCGATTCAACAGAGGTCTCATATCGCAAGAGATATGCTGTGTGTGAAACTCTCGAGATGGTTTCTCTATCTTGCAGAGAGTGTGTTACTTTAATAATTCCTCCTCCCTGAAAGGATATATATTCCCGTTTCGGGAAACAAATGAAAATAAATGCGATGTGTAGACTCGGAGGCAATGCAAATGAAATTCTTGCTTTATTACACGGACTGTGCCACATTCATTTTCCGTTCCATGAAGCAGCTCGTTCGTTTACGTCTTACCTTTCGCGGATACGTTGAAACAGTATATCGATTTTTCCACGCCTTCGCTCGGGGACCGCCGGCGTTGTGTGAGTTATATATTTTGGAGAACGTTTAAGTCATGACGTTGGCGCTCCCATTGTCGCGTATCAGTTGCATACTGTTGCGATGATAAATTTTTGTATGAACGCAAAAGAGCACGCTGTGCCGCGTACCGCGAGAGGTCTTTGTACCTCCAACTACTACGGTTCGCGTACATTTAACGCGCAAGACAGATGTTGCATGACAAAAGCACGGTTGCTTCCATATTACATATTACAGTCATAAATAATGCATACTGTACGCGATACCACGCAGATGTCCTTTGGTGCATGGTACTTATCACATTTACTACGTCGGTCCATCTTCATAATTCGAC
>NW_017259306.1:2339121-2348984 GCF_001594045.1 Atta colombica | reverse complement strand
GGGGGGGGGGGGGTCTTAATAGGGATTTTATGTATTGTTATTTTATTAGAAAATATAATTAATTAATTAAATATTTAATTTGAATTCAAAATGTAGAATTATTAAGTAAAAATGAGTTACATTTAAGTAGATTAGGAATATTTTAAATTTTAAGTATTTTGAATATATAGAATTTAATAATAAATTTATTAAATTTAATAAGTTGAAAAATTTAAATAGAATATGTACAAATTGCCCGTCATTTTCATAAATAAATAATTGAAAGAAGTCGTAACAAAGTAAGTTTTGAATAAAAAATAATTTAAGATTACATACTCCTGTGATTAATTTTTGAATTAAAATTTTATCAAAGCAAAAGTTAATTCGCGAAATTTGACAAAAAAATCTTGCTATATCATTGAATTCGCACATGAAAAAAATGGTTTTTGCTGAGGTAAAACATTTAATTATGATACAGATCTGAAAATAATTTCGTTGGATCAAAATAATTATCTATTCTTAGTAAAAACATTCTAGCAATTGATTTGAATGTTCTGCATAATTATTATACTGATAATCAACAAAAATATTTTTAGATTTGTATTTAACTAAATTTTTAGTTTCAACAAAATTATATTCTTTCTGTATTTAATTTGATTCGTGTAAAAAATCTGTATCTTCAATCGCCGTGTACGTTAAGTATCATTAGAAATGGTGAAGATATTTCGTAACGGAGCTTATGCACTATAGATTTATGAGAAAGTTATCGACAGGTATCGTATTCGTGATATCTCACGATGTTTTATCATTCGATCAAGATGCCATCGATCTCTCGAGTCTTGCAGCGTTTTTCTTGTTGTGCATCAAGAGGCGATGGCACTTCGTATCGAGAAGTCTCGTAAAGGCCACCGCAGTTTCTAATATGATTTAACATGCGTGACGCGGCTGTGTGCAGCAAATGTGCGGCTTGCATATATACGAGTGATTGATTTATCGCATCTCAGACTCGCACAAGTCCTCCCTTCTCTTATCTACGGCATTATCTTATAAATTAAAAAAAAAGATTAGACTATTTTTTCGTAAGTTCATTTCTCAGTTATGTACCCGAGGCACTGAAGATCACACTATTTATCGCTTCTTTTGTTTTGCGAGATACTTCGTCTTCCACAAAGGAAAAGTATAAGAATAATTAATGGTATAAAAACAATTATGTGAATGCGAGCAAAAGAGTTGCTGGAGATAAATTAGATTTTAACATCTTCATGCTTTACAACGAGTGAAAAAATTCGCTAACGATTACTTTTCTACTATTTCAGAATGGCGAGAGACTTTTCATAGGAGCACCAGGCAGTTATTACTGGCAAGGTGAGATCCTTTACTAAATTTTCGTCTAATTTATTAAGATAATACCCGTATATATCTTAGGACGTATGTGAGCCGGCCGAAAATCTGTCTTTTAAGCTAACGTAGAAGTGTATTTATTATTTTTCTTTTTTTCAATCAAAATTATCTGATCCACGGAGTGATGCGACTGAACGAGAACGGAGGAGCGGATGTCGATTAGCGATTAGAAAGAAAGAGAGAGATTAGAAAGAAAAGGAGAGAGATAGAAAGAAAGAGCGTGCGACTTCTAGATCTCACTAATAATTCAGAGGAGAATTTCCTTTAACAAATTGCAGGTCAAATATACTCGATCGCCGCCGCCATGAGGTTGAAGTTCGTGGCGACGATGTTAATCACCGAAGCCGAAGCATCAGGTATCGCGAACACTTGAAGGCGTTCCCCGTAATTAAAGTACTGTCCCTTCCCCTGTCCCCCCCCCCCCCACCCTCTCATTTCTAATAAGCTACCATTCTCTCGTATTGACGACTTCTTACTTGCCAAATTAACAATGTGTTGCTTGTCGGCTTTTTCCGAGAGTGCGAAAACTGAAGTGAAAGCCGGCAGTAATAATTTGCATTAATCGCAGGAAATCGTCGGAGGCAGGTATCAAGTAACACGAGAGTATTTTCCACCCTCTTTGTACTTGCTTGGCAGTAACTCTAATCATTTATCCTTATGCTTAATGTATAACACTTGTTATTAATTATATAATCGAAATCAATAAATATAGTATAACTATGCTCATTATAATCCGAAAATGTATAAATAGTATTATTAATTTCTTCCTTTATATATAATTTGGGTGATTTACAATCTGTATGATTGATATTTTATGTTATTTACTTATGTTATTATAAATTAAATAAAAATTAAATTAAATAAAAAATTAAAATTTTTATATAAATTAAAAGTTGTTTTTGTATCTCATTTTCTTGATAAATTAAAAATTAGCTGTAATTGTGACGATGTACACTATTATTTCTTTTTAATTACTGCCAAATAAGTGGTGGGTGATCATTTCTAACAGGTGCGGGCCCGCTTCTTACAGCTTCAGCAAGCTACAGATGCAGCAAGAGCCGTGGTAATACGGATCCAACTAGAAAGCTATAATACCCTTAATCGGCTCGAGAGTTTGCGCCAACGTTGCTAAATAGTGACGATCGCTTGATATTAATAGCGAGAACAAATGCTAGATTAATAATAGAAGAGCTTGTTATTCCTATGTTTATATAGTGTTATTTTCACAAAATCTTATAAAATTAAATATGTACGCATACGTATATGGATGTGTGCGATATGTATATGCTCCTGATATATGTATATTAATTCTCTTGAAAATTAATTAATATTTTTTTAAAAAATTTTAGTTTAGCTATAGCTAATTATTAAATGTCAAATTGTTCTTTATCCGATGAAAATCAAATTCAATTGATCAGTTTATATTTCGATGCAATAAAAGATTTTGTGAAGCTTTTTGTGCGAGCTATTTCCTGACTGCAGCAAAGGCCGACAGCCTTTCAGAGACCTTTGACTAAAGCTGTGATCATAAAAACACTCGCATTCCCGTCGCTTCTTAGGATATCTCTCTTACTAACGTCATGGAATTGTTTTGTAGGACAAGCGTTTTCACAACCCTTGAATAGCCGATCGAGAATCATGTTCACCAAAGAGGGTCCTGCGAAGGAGGACGATAGTTATATGGGTTATTCTGTCGCGACAGGAGATTTTGTTGGAAACGGAGATAGTGGTACCGCGGTTGGCGTCCCGCGCGGTTCCGATCTTCTGGGCAAGGTGTGTAGAAGAATATTATATTACAGGTTGAAATCTGAAGACAACATGACGTACAAAAAAGTACAAAAAAGACGATGAATATGAGGAAAGGAGAAAGAAGGGAAGAAAAAAATTGCAATATTAAAATGTTAAAAAAATTTTTACTAAAGGATTTTGATAAACGCGAGGAATATTGCATGTAAGATAAAGTCAAATGTAAATACTTGCGCATAGTAATATTTAATCTCTCTAACATTAAGAAATGCAAAGTGGTACGTTGTATATTTCCTATGTATTTAAATATTGAATTGTAATAAGAACATATCACATGAAATTTAAATAAATCGATAAGATCCAAATTTTTAAAACCGCGATGAAATTTGCACGAGAGCAATATATGTCTCATTATTGCAAATGTAGGCTGACATGAAAATATGATCGTAGGTCTTACTTTTTACATCGAATATGACGAATCCTCGAAATCTTACTGGCGAACAAATGGGCGCTTATTTCGGTTACGCAGTAACTGCCGGCGATATAGATGGAGATGGGTTGGATGACCTGATAGTCGGTGCACCCATGTATACGGTCCCAGATAATCCGGAAATGACCATCGAAACTGGAAGAGTTTACATTATCTATCAGGGTGATGGTGTGGAAAAATTCCGCAAATTCGACACAAGGTAATGAAGCTTCATGAGTTTTAAAGAATAAAAGAGAATAGAGGGGATATAATATATTATATATTATACATACTATATTTACAAAAATATATATATTTAGAGAAAATTCGTCCGTAAAACGGATATCTCTGCTGGTCCCAAGTTCATTAACTCCGACCCGAAGGGTTAAATGAGCCCTGTGTCACGCAAGTTCGTTGAACCGCGGCGATAAAGCTTATCGTTATCCAGGGACGGCGAAAGCAACCGCGGACGTTTCGGTTTGTCGCTGGCTTCTCTGGGGGACATCGACCGTGATGGTTACGGTGACTTCGTCGTCGGCGCGCCCTATGCTGGTCCAAACGGTCGCGGTGCCGTCTACATTTATCATGGTTCACGGACTGGAGTACTGGAAAAATATTCCCAAGTAATCCACGCAGAGGACCTGGACAATCCAGTGCAGACCTTCGGATTCTCTGTAGCCGGTGGCCTTGACCTCGATGGCAATGTTTATCCAGACTTAGTAGTCGGTGCATATGAGTCGGGAGCAGCAATGTTTTTCAGGTTATTTTCAATTATCCTTATTCATATTCTCTCGATGTCTTCTGGATGTAGAAAATGTTTTTAAAATTATATTTAGTTTTGAAATTAAACTTTGTGCATTCTCCAGATCACGACCGGTAATCAAGATGGACTCCTACGTATCCTTCGACTCCGAATCCAAGTTGATTTCCTTAGACAATAGAAACTGCACACTTTCGGACAACAACAGAGTTACGTGTTTTCCACTTAGAGCTTGCTTCAAGTATACGGGAGAGGGTGTTCTTATAAGGCACAATTTCAACATACAATATGTACTCGACGTAAAGAAAACAAAAAATCCGAGACTGTTCTTCTTAGAGTTGGAAAACAAGAACACGATGAATCATACAATCTCGGTAGAACGCGATCGCCAGTTTTGTCGTACAGTCCAGGTAGGTAGACAGTTGATTTTTGCAATATTCTATATTTCCTGTTTTTAAAATTTACAACTTTGGCACTGTTTTTTAAAGGTCTACGTGACTCCTAATATTCGTGATAAACTAACGTCGTTGGATGCCGAGATGCGTATGAGTCTGGAGGAAGAACGGATTCCTGACAATCGCCATCGTGATCCTAGAATGCCATTGAGACCAGTTCTCGGCGCGACAACTTCCAGGAAGGATACTCTCTCTATCAGAAAGAACTGCGGATCCGATAACATTTGTATACCCGATTTACAACTCAAAGTGAGACCCAACGTTGGCAGATATTTGTTAGGATCTGGTAAAAGGCTTGAACTCGAAGTCTTAGTTGAAAACGCAGGCGAAGATGCATTCGAGGCAACGTACAATCTGCAATTACCGGCCGGTATCGATTATATCAAAATCGAACGTATAGAAACCTTAGAAATTCCTGTTCACTGTTCTGCACCCAAACAATCGAACAATAATACTTTACGTTGTGATATTGGAAATCCACTGCCACAGAGAAAGCTGGTGAAATTTAAGGTGTTACTTCAGCCTGTGACGTCTCACGGCATGAAGCCTATCTACGAGTTTAATATGCATGTTAATTCTACGAACCCTGAAGATCTCAATACTATCTATGATAACAAAGAGAACTTGTCATTGCCGATCTGGATAGAGACAGATTTACGCGTCGACGGTGAGAGTAAGCCCAAGGATCTGTATTATAACCCTGACAATTACACTGCCGCAAACATTACAACGGAGCTCGAATTGGGGCCAGCGGTGACACATAATTATACCATTCGCAATCAAGGCCCATCGGATATCGTCGAGGCAGAAGCATTCCTTGTATGGCCTGCGCAGACTTTATCTGGAAAGACATTGATGTATTTATTGGAGCAACCGGAGACTGCGGGTCCGATCGCTTGCGAATCTGCCAATGCAAATTATCTCAGTTTGAAGGTACGTATAAAATTAAAAATTATTTTTTTATATTTCATAATATATGTATATACAATAATATAAATCATAATAATATAATATATTATTAGTTGGATCAGCGCAAAAGAGTGCACTTGAATTATCCCGATTACTCCGGCGTAATCTTAGATGAGTCGCAGTCAGGCAGAACAATCAATGTTCAAAGAGGCTTTGAGATAGATCGTAACAAAGTGAATCAAAAGGAAGAAGCGGAGATTAATAGTGGCGATAGTTCGAATATTCAGAAATCACGACACTCCTCCTCCTCGTTATCGTCTTCTTCCTCTTCTTCTAGTATTACCGAGACTAGGAGGATTCAGCTAAACCCAACGGGAGAAAAACCCGAAGTACTTACCACAACGTATACGCACAATTCTTCTGGAACTAGCTCGATCGATAGCAGTAATTTATCTAATAATCGCGGCGGCGTTGTTTTTCATACGGAATCAAGCGGTAATTACGGTTCCACAACTTTAGGCGGAGGGTTCCGTGAATCTGAAGAAAAATCCTTTGGTTCGAGATTGCCTGATCTCGAGCAGTCCTATGGAACACGTACGAACCAATCTGTTAGGATAGAAAGTCGTTGGAAAGAAAGCGGTGAAGCGCCAGGACACACGATCTCACCTTCAGGAAGATACGATTCAATTATTACAGAAAGCGAAAGGAGATACCAAGAGCTATTGAAACAGCAGGAGGATGCTCGTTTGCGTCAAGAGGAGGAGACTCGACAGAGGAAGTTTCAGGAAGAAACTCAGGAGGAGGAGATTCGACAAAGGAAGCTTCAGGAAGAGCTTCGTCTGCGACAGGAGGAGGAAACTCGACAGAGGAAGGTGCAAGAGGAGCAAGAACGTAACTTTGCCCTACAACGTCATCGAGAAGAGTTAGAGCGACGTCGGCAGGAAGAGGAACGAAGAGAGGAATGGCGAAAAGAAGAAGAAGAACGGCGAAGACAACAAGAGGAAAGACGCTTGCAGGAAGAGAGAGAACATAGCTACGACGCGGAAAGACGCTACGGAGCGACCACGGATGGTCATCATCCATCTACGGAAGATGATTTCATCACTGGCGACCGCGAAGAGGCAATCGGAAGTCGAGAATTTGATTTGCATAATGTCAGCTCCACGCAAGAATTGAACCGAATCTTTGGCACATTGTCGAAGGATGCAGCTGGTTACCAAGTATATAGTAGACAGGGACAACAGTATGTACAGTTCAAGGCAAGATTCAGAACATCCGCTGACAGGAAGGAATACATAGAGTTCCAGGACGGTTCTATGTTTCCTCTTCAAGATCGTTATGGTAGTCAAAGTTACATCTCGGAATCCACAGAACCTCGCGACAGTCGATTCCTCAGAATAGAAGGTCAGCTATTTATTGCTCCAGATAGTAAAGGTTACATCGTGTTGAAAGATGGCCGAAGATTTCCTCTTCAGGGTTCTTTCACGCACACAGAGGAAAGAACGTACACTTTACGTGGTTCACATGATGATTTAGGTAGCAATGCTGATAATCAAGATCAGGGAACTTACAGTCAATCTTGGCATGAGGAATCATCTAGTGCAACTTCGGACGGAGGTTACGAAAGCAGATATAATACTCGTACACATGAAGAAAAACGGACGGAAGAGAGAACAAGCAATACCAGAGTCTACGGAAGAAACCGTGACCAGTTTAATGATGAGTTTCTCACTGACAGACCCGATTTTCCAAGCTCGCGATATAGACGCGAGAGCGACATGGTCGATATTGAGGAATTCAAGAAATTCGAGTGGCTTCACAGACATCGACGAGACCTCGACGAGATGGACGATCCGTCAGATGCAACTACGTTCCAAGATGACGATTATTATCAGGAAAACGATCCCGAGTTACAGACACCAGTACGACCGTGCGATTCAGCAAAGTGCGTTATGTTGCGATGCGTGCTAGGACCATTGAAGAAAGATCAAGAAGTATGGATTAGTGCGAGATATCGCGTGGATGCTAGGACTTTGAAGGAAGTAGCTCTTGAAGAAAAAGTGAAAGTGTCAACGAAATTGGTAGCTCGTGTCACGAAGCAACCATTCATCGGTACGCCTGCTGAACAGGTCATTAGGAGCGACGAAGTTATGACGAATATCGAGCCTAGCGCGGCACCTTCTGCTCCAGATATGATTCCAATATGGGTGGTAGTTCTGTCGGCCTGCGCGGGAATGATTATCCTCTTGCTACTCATTTATTTGCTTTATAAGGTGAGTCTAAAGACGAATGTAATGTAGAAACGTTACAAATTATAGCGCTTTCTCAAATGTTTTGTAACGAAAAAGACTGCGAATGATTAAATAATAATATGAAAAAGTTATTATAAAATTCAAAAGTTTCCTTAAACAAAACCATAAAAAATGGACTTGAGATTTTGTTCTAGTCATTTTAAAATTATTATTTCGAAATCGAAACTGAAAAATATTTTGACCTAAGTACTAAATTGTTCATTTTTTGGTAACTTTACTTTATACTTTTACGCACATAATGAAACGAATCAACTAATGTAAAGAAAACACAAAGTTTGCAAGTATGCATTTTGCAAATTGTATTTTTTTTTAACAACTATATGTGTTTTCTTTATATTAGTCGATTTATTTATTTCATTATTTCGCAAAAAAATATTAAGATATTTACAATTGCCAAAAAATGAATAATTTATTAGATAAAGATATTTTTTAGTTCATTTAGATAAAAAATATCAACTTTCAAATGTCCATTTTTTTTATGGTTTTGTCTAAAAAAATTTTTGATCAGAATAATCTGTAAAATGTCACAGTTTCAATTGAAACCACTTTTTCATGTGATTAATGCGGAGTCCCTTGTTTGGTTTATTATATAGATTGATTCATGTCTTTGATATTGATAATGATTAATTGAGATCAAGATGATAGTGGATTAATGATAATCAATCCACTTTATTTATCATTTACAGTGTGGTTTCTTCAAGAGGAACAGACCTTCCGACGCTCCAGAGAGACAACCGCTAAACCGAAACGGCCATTTTCAACAAGGCGAGGATCACTAAAGGAAGACTACCACTCTTAAGTTTCGATTTTCAGGCTATATACTAAATTGAATCGTAAACGAGTTAAAATTTTGACTGCGTAGAACCATGAAAAACACCTTAGTTCGAATAATCGAGGGAACACGCGTTGCATGGATTTGGTGTTGTCTGCGAACATAGTTTCGACTTTTACCGAATATCTCGTTAGCGTTCAACAGTGCCTTAATCCGCGTCTAGACAAGACGAGATTCGTCAAGGTACACAGAAACGTTAATTTTGGATGAGTGACGATTGATTCGTCACTCGTATACTGCCGTCGAATACTCCTTCCAGCTCCTGCAGCTCGACCACGCAAGTTTCTAGTCAGGAGACGTTCTTCTTTTTTTTTATTATTATTATTACTTGTAATTACTTAAGCCGCGCGTACAGTCGGCAGATACGAACGAATATTTCAACATTCTTCGACGAATCGTATCTTTGTGTATATAAGTAATATATGTATAATGTTATTTTTTGTATACCGTTATTCACGGTAAAACGCCTTGATACGTGCCTCGTCGCTTCCGCTGTCTTTTTACAATAGAGTACAATTATTTTTTTATCCGCGTTTAGTTGGCACGAATTTTAAAAACGATTTCATATCTCGCCGGTGATTAGAATTTAGTGGAATGTATTCAATACCGAAAACATCATCGATAATTTCTCCTTTAAGATCCCTTTCACATGAGTAGCTGTATAGCCGGATATTGTGTCTTATATTTTATTGAACACGTCGTAGAAAATTCTTCAGTCTTTTACATATTTTTTGCAATTTCGTACTTTTAGATAATATTTTATTAGTAATATATTTAGAACATGTGAAAGAGATCTAATTTCCCTGAAGAGCGATTTTTTAAATCGCGTGGGACTTTATAATTATTTATTAAATTTTTATATTATATACATAATATTATAACGTATGCTTGAGCGCTGTAACAATAGCGTGATGCATTGTCACGCGTGCAAGGTGAATGTGTGTGTACAATCTGTAAATTATTAATTTACGTTACTAAAACTGTCCATGAAAAGTGGTTT
>NW_017259306.1:2323485-2339021 GCF_001594045.1 Atta colombica | reverse complement strand
TATATATATACACATACATATAATGAAATTAACTATTTTGCGCATATTGCTAATTTCTCCCCGAATAAGTCTGTGGCAAAGAGACTCTGAACAGATTCTTTTGGCATGAAGAATAGACATGTATGATTCTCTTTGTTACGATCACCACAATATAGTCTCAGTGATCTATTATATAATATATGATAAAAATAATGAGGGAAAAGAAAATATTGTAGCATTGATACGAATTGCACCAAATTATGATCGGCGAGCAATGCATGTGTTTCGTCTTACAATTAGTTCAAAGTGTCTCTTGGAAATATAGTGACTTTTATGTATATATTAATTCATAAATTCAATTTTTCTACCGCTAGAAAAAGATTTTTATTCACTATCTCTCGGTAAGAGCAAATTATCGAGAATATTTTTATCCACTCGAAATTAGTGTTGAAACTGTATATATCATATATTTGTAGATACATATTTAAAAAACTGTATATACCATATATTTGTAGATACATATTTAAAAAGTCACTACGTTTTTGACAAGAGATACTTCAAATTAATTGGAAAACGAAACGCATGCACGTTGTCTATCGATCGTTCGTGATAATTTAATGCAATTCATATCAATATTTTCCTTTTCCTTGTTAATCTCATCATCACATGTAATAGACAACAGCACCGAGATTACTATTGTATTTTTTAAATATTACAAAAGATCTCTATTTGTATTTTTCATAATACTTTTCACAAATAAGCTTCGTCTTCCGTGTTCGACGCTAATTTTCAAAAAGAAAAATTACATTGGATGAATTTGTACAATCATTTATTGTAAAATTACAATGACATAACAGCGTTAGCATAAACATATGTTTGTTTAACGGTCAATGTATATACTGTGACTGTGCTATTTACTGATCGCATTGACTGTCGAAATCAATTATAAGTTATATCGTAAAAATTATAAGAAAATTCTTCCAGATATAAAAAAATATATTCATTAATCTCGAGTTTTTTTTTAAATATTTTGGATAGTATCCTTCATATTCTTTTATTGGTAAAATGTATATAAAAATAATTTATAATGCACATAGTTGTGTCAGTTTGTAAAATATATTACCATATATTCGTGAATAGATTTTTTTCCGCGTTTTAAGAGCCTTCCGTGCAAATGGATTAGTATGACAATCAATTTGAAAAATGACATTGAATAACAGTTATCGTGACTGCAAATGTGAAGGCGACTGTGTGTAATCGAGGAAACTAAAATCCATGAAATATTTATAAAAAAATTCGCATCTGAAATTCGGCTTTGCAAAATCGTACAAAAGTTGTTGCACTAAAAAAATACGTTGTATAAAAGAAAACTGTGAGCTATTATATACTTAAAAATACATAATTCAATTATTGCTATTATGCTATAACTATTTACGTCTATATTTGACAATTGTTTGATGGATCGAGACGGAATACGTTCACTTTGGGATACAAATAGATATGAATGGAAATTATACTGACTGACAAGGAGATGGCACGGAATCAAATTAGAGATATTATCATTCATTCGAAAGGAAGATTAAATGTATTAATAATCAAATCAGCAGACAATATTTTTAAAACATTTTTTAAATGTTTATTTAACGTAAAAATATTTAATAAATATTTAAAAAATATTTTTTTAATATTGTGTTGATTAAGAATGTAAAGGGATTAGAAAATAAGTCTTTCTGAGAGTTGCAGTTAAAGGAGGAAGTGAGATCTGACGAGCTATGTTAAATTATTAGAATCCTGCATGATAAACAGGAAAGCTAACAGTGCTGAGGCGCACGTATTATATTTTATCGTCCATGACCATCGCGACCAACGAAGTGCGAATTTACCAAGAGTACCAACTTTTTTAAAAATATATTTAGGTAATATATATTTTACAATTTAATAAATTTTTGTCTTTAGTCTTTTAAATAAAGACATCACACAATATTCATATGTGTTTATATATATTAGTAATTTCAGCCACACTGCTTTCTTGTTTATCAATCTAAGGTTCTAGTACTTAGCTAATCGGATTTCCAACTTCAATTGCAATTTTCTCAGAAATTTTTTTTCATTTTAACTTCTTTACATTTTTGATACACTCAAATCTATCCTTTCGAATAAATTATAATTATTTACTATCATTTCATTTTATATTTAGCATTTCGATTGTACCATCTCTTTGTGAATATTATATTCGGGCAGTGCGAGATCATTACTGCTCCTCAAAATATGTTATCAGACAGTATATACAAATTCATATTATGCTTAATTCTATTTAAAATCATGATCAACAATTTTCTCATTTAATTCTTTCAACGGGCTATTCACGATCGATCAGCTCTACCAGTGTTAAAAAATATGTTGATTTGATGTATTATTATTGAATAAAATGTATATGTATACATTTTCAATATATGGATGCAACAATGATCTAATGCATGCAATAATGAGCGAAATTAACGCCTAAATGAATATTAATGTTTTCCAATTTGTAATTCTTTTAACTTCATGATGTTACGAAATAAAATCTCGAAAAATTCCATCTAATAATATTATGTTGAATAAATCTGTTTTATGTGAATGATGAATTGGCAAATCCATCTTTAACATTGGATTGTACGATATTGCGACGAACGCGAATAACGCTTACTGAATACCTTTTGAACAATGATAATGAATATCCGTATCGTCTAATCGTCATTATCGCTATTGATTTTATTATCTATATCATTGTATATATCCTCATATCAGCTATCAGGAACCTAAAATTAAATAATGTTTAAAAAAATTAATTTAATGAAACTTATAAATCGATATTCATAGTCAGTTCTTATATTCAAGACCATTTTAAATTCTGTCTTGAGGTATCATCACGAGTAATCAATCAGAGACCCGTCATTAGCGTCTTAAGTCTTTGAAATACGAACCAATTATGAATATCGGCCACAGACATGATATTTAGTAATATAAAATGTAAGAATTTTCATTCTTACTTTCCATTGTAATTGGCTGCCCACTTCGTAAAGTTCTTTCAATGTTTCTGTCAATGTGCCAGAACTTTCTAGTTCTTTGTACTTGCGATACAATTCTAAAGCTGCTCGCGCATCTTCGGTTGAATCGTGAGTTTCAGATTGAATGTTTTTACCCAAAAAGTGCCAGGTCAAGAAACGTAACGACACCATACGATGATGAGGTAAATGAAACAACAAAACTGTATCTACTATTTGTTCCGGCGGCACTACCAAATTTATTACTCTGCAAAGTTCATACATTAAAAAAAAATATATTACCGACCACCATCATAGATATTAAGATAATATTTTACCTAAAATCGTTTTTCAGGCCGTGTCCCACAAAAATTATACCATTGTCCACTAAAAACCTCAACTTTTGATACGTTGATTTCAGAGTTGTGAGATGTTTGCTACTAAAATTCGCATCTAAATCACCCGGTTGGATTCCACTGAATTTTGTTAAATAGTCAACTACCTGTTCCTGAGTGCTTATATAATCATCTATAAACGGTGTACCTTCCAAAGGACCTTGTCTACTAATTAAAAATAAGAAAATACTATATATAGATTTAAAATAACTTGAATATTATCATATTAAGCGCATTTTTTATCTAATCAGATTAAAATCTCTCCACTCATGAACCATTACTGTTTATATTAATAGTTCATAAAACATACCCTCGTATACAGGTGATTCGCGCGACCGACATATGGCTCGGTTTTATAGTTGACATCTTTCCATCGCTTCGTAATTCGGATTCTTCCTGATTTAAAGTAACGAATTCTGCATCGATGCCTACCAACTCTCCTGCAATTACAATAATTTGAGCACACTAAAAAGGACGAGCCACATTAAAAATGTACAATAATTTTCTTTCTTCCTTTCTATTTCGTATAAAAAGTGAAAATACAAAGAGATTATACGACAGAGAAATCTACCTTTCTTAGGCATTTCATCTGATGCTAGAGGAGTAAATGTAATTCCTCTAGTTCCACCACTGCGAGCAATACATTTATCTTCTCCAAAAACATCATACGTAAGAGGACTGACGAACTGTGTTGGTTCAGGAGCAGGTATCGCTGTATAATGAAGTACACACGGCACTTTCCAATCGAGATTAAACCATACCGCTTCTTGAGGAGTCACTGGTTGTATACTATAACAAGTATCGATATTAAATGATGTTAAAATGTGGACAACTTTCTTTTCCCAGATGGAAATAACTTACCAGAAATCATTAAAAATGTACCATTGCGATACGGCATTGCCTGCCGATCGTTCATGATAATTTGGTCCAACTCGTAACAGTGCTACAATATTTCTCCGTTCCTCATTATTTTTATCGTCGATATAACAGACGACAGCACTGAGACCATACTGTATCCTTTGAGTATTATAAGAGATCTCCAGATTTGTACTTTTCACAGCTTCTTCATCTTCTGTTATACTGCAATTTCCAATCTTCGATGTTAAACAATTTTCAATATTTTCCTCACCGTTATTCCCAGAGTTCTCGGAAATAACTTGTACTGTTCTGTCATCTTGACCGTTCTCCATCATGCTTGTCTGTATGAACATATCATTTAATTCGCTTCTTGGTTCGCTGATTTTTTTAATTGCCATTTCTCCGTTTTCTTCAATGGAGATTTCTATGTTGTGGGGTATCCATGAATGCAAGTAATATAAATGACTAGGAGGCGATGTAACGGGCGCTGTCGATGAGATAGATGGTGTGGAGGTCGACGTTAATAATTTTTCTGTTTCTGCACAGTAAAATATGGTTAGCGTTAATTCAAAGTAACGTGTTTAATCTCTACATTAAAGTATTTATGTACCTGAGTCGCGTCCAACGTGCCTAAATCGACATCCAGTTCGCGTACAATTGTTGCCATATCGACAGGGCTTCGCAGTAATAGGCACAGGACTCGAGTTGGGACTGCTCTCTTTACCCGTCAACACATTTTGCACCACGATGTCCATTTGATTTTGCCAAAACGCTTTGTCCTGTAATAATTCATAAAATGAATGAAGCGTAATATGCGATTTTCGTTCTTTGATTCTGCGCACGCTACAATTGTACATCTAATCTGATGTTGTAAGTACCTGCTGAGTATCTAAGCCACAATTTAGAGCCAGTATTTGAGGTAGTTTAGTCAATTGTCGAGACTGGAGAGTAGGTGTAAATTTCTGACAATTGTCACACCATGCGGGTGTAATTTTCTCAGGTCTTAAACTGCGGGCAAGAACATTTGTGAACGGTACCTCTTCAGCTACAAAAGGTAAATCTTGTGTTCAGCCGCGAGTATAGATATGTGTATTAAGCTAAGATGCACAAAAAATCAAATGAGCGTGTAAGATATTGAAAATTATATTTTGAACGTTATATCACAATCTTTACGAAATTTTGTGGATATTTGAAAAAAATGTAAAAATTTATCTGTAAATATGTATCATATTATTAGACTATACTTACTTTATCTTATATTTATTTGCTTTAAAATATTCGAATGATTAAATATATACAGTCAAAGTTTTCAATTTACACGCTAAATTCAGATTTTCTGTCCAGCCAAAGCATTGGACACATATTGCTTGACAATAGCTTACAAGGATTAATTATTTCCGGATAAACTAAGTTACAAAGTAACATGATAGAATGTTTTGTAGCTTCTTGCCCACATTTGAGACAGCGATGTATGTGCATTTGTTCAGATCCAAATAGACGACTGATCTCTGTTTCATCATCTCGCACTTCATTCTCTTCGGTAGATTTTTTGGTGGTCTTGTCTACTCGTAATAATGCATTTAAAAGTAAAATAAATGAATATTATTAACGATATCATTAGAATTGAGTATAAATATTTTTTCACTAAAAAAATATGTGTAACGATTTTGTAATAGTAGCGTGATACATATGCGTTTGTAATTCATGTTTTGTAATAATTTTAATGTTTCAGTTTATTTATTTATTTATTTAGTTCAAAATATTATGTCAAACTTAGAAAGTTCGATATAATCTCCCTCTTGATTTTTTAACTAACTTTAAGCAATGCACTAGATATTGTTAAGATAATTTTGATTATTTTTTAAAATGAAATTATCAATTAGATAATTTAACACCTTAGTGTTACATATTGATATCTTTAATGCATCGATATTATTCACATATTTTTTAAATTGCAAGATTTTGTAATAATTATATATATGTATAATTATTATTATAATAAAATCATAGAATTAAAAAAATATATGATTAATATCGATACACACACACACACACGCGCGCGCGCGCGCGCACGCACACACACACACACACACACACACAAAAATAAACATGAAAGCAAAATCATGCAATTTTTAAAAAAGGATAAAAAGGGTTAGCTGCTCTTCTTACTATAAAAATACATATGCATAATATATATAGAAAAAAAGCGATTTAAGGTAAGCGATACAATACCATAACTTGGTTTAATATGAAATCAATAAAGATATATTCTAAAAAAATATATGCGTCGGCGTACATTAAGAAAGTTGTGAGATATCCTAAGAATGCAAGATTATAATAAATAATATAATATAATAAGAATGCAAGATTATAATAAATAAAATTGGAAGGTAGTTTATTAAAATGAAAGTAATGTTTTCTGCATCATTAGATATAAAAAATTATAATTACAATTATACATTAATCATATAGTTCTCATATAGTCGTTTCTTACTCTTCGGATATATCAACTTTAAAGCAAATAAAAAATCAAATAAATCACATATAAATTGAAAAATAAACACAAAAGTGCCCAGTGCAAAGGTTACACATAAATTGTGTTTACCTTTCGATGTGATCCACATATATTTACCATCCTCCTCTTGCTTCCTCTTTTTTTTTCTCTCGTCATCGTGACTCCTATATCGAGAACCAAGGTCCTCAAGGATGCTAGGAAAATCCTGTTCATTATAAACAAATGGAGGATATTTGGAATCTGATTTAAGTCGCGCTGCTTCCTCTTCTTTTTGTTGTCGCTTCCTAGTTTCCAGAATCTCGTAGTGTATTTGATGTAGAATAAATCTATTCCAGCTCTAATACAAAATTCAAACCATAAATAATCTTTGTCAATATATTAAATTTCTAAATATGTCATGCGATTTTTAATGCAATTTTTAATAGAGATTTAAACATTTGGTAAAAGAGCATTTCCAAGAATATAAATTTATAAATTTATACGAAATAATGTTGTAAAAAAGTCTATTTTCTTTCATTTCAAATAAAAACGTATATTTTGAACATTCGTTCTAGCGCAAGTTATTAAAATGTAATTTGTACATTTTCACGCTGATCATTGTAACTTATTGTATTTGTTTATTATCATACTTGTATGAGCACTATCAGATTGATCTTTTTCTTCGATTCTGGATCGTTCAATATAAGTCCTAAAGCTGACGCTTCTCGTACTGTCCTAAAAGCCCTAAGGAAATTTGCAGCTTGGCAGGGAAACCCTCGTGATGTATCCAGCATGTGAAACAAGAATCCCAATTCGCAAGAAAGACAAAACTCTCGTTGACACGAATGTGAGAGCAATGCTACCCTTACAGGTTCGCAGTAGTAAAGCAACTACAAAGCACGAACGTGTGTCTGATCTGTGATTTACTTTATTCGTTGTCCCGACTCACCTCGGACATTATAGTTTTCTTGGGCTTACCTGCAGCATAGCATTGCAATAACTGTTAGGAAGTGTAGCCTCCAGGCCGCAAAAGCTGGTTCGATTGTACTGATCAAAATCGAAATCATCGTAACCAAGCCGTGAGTATTTCAACTCAATTTTACGATAACGCTTAGGTATGGCTACAAAGGTGCCGTCATCTGTTTTAGACCGTGAGTCCCCCACGAAAGGCTTCGCGACTAAGCCACGTCGTGAAGACGTACCCGTTTCCAGATTGTACGGTATCTGCAAAAGAGGTATTATTTATTTTTATTCCACTGTGAAAACGTGTATCGGATATTTTTCGCCAAGATAGTTTCTATCTTATGGAATTTGCCATGCGTTACACGTGAGACATCGAGATAGTTTGTACAGTTTGGTGCATAATAGAAAGTAGACTTTTGGATTGTGAAAAAATAAATAATACCTATATATTAAAGAACGCGTTGTGGGAACTGAATCGATAATACGGCGCATCATATTAAAGTTACGCATTACTGTTGTATATCATACAACCTTTATTATTTCACTCAAATACAATTTCGAGTATACATTTCATGCGGAACATATTTTACATGTAAATATATTAATCGCCTATCGAGATTGTTCATCGGAAATCATTAAACGAAAAGACAAAATGCAATCAATCACAAACACATTGCGCGGCAGTAAAATATCACGCTGATAAGAGCGATCGATAAGCTATAAGGGAATTGTGGATTCTTTTGGCGGAAGGTATATTAGAAACATTTATTCATGTTTCTTCTTCTTTGTCGGTCGTTCTGTAAATGTCAACACAAATAACTATAAACGAAATTAAGACTTATATTATTGATTATTTCAATGCATACGTTTTTTCTTACATGCTACTGTATTTTTTCTGCAATGCAAAAAAATTAATAAGGCCTCAACTTCGCTGATCATAATTAAATTGAAGAGCCCAATTTTTAATTGGGTAATATGCTTTATTAGCAGTTCTTAAAGAAAAAAAAAGAATTATTTTAGTATTGTATGATTTACATAGTAAGAAAAAAATGTATTATACATGTAATATTTAATGATAAAATTCGTCAATTATATGTCACTTATATATTTTTAATTATTTAAACAAAAAATAATAAAAATATATTTAGAATTCAGAGTGCAATTATATGCTACAGCACAGAGATATTGTATTTTTATTACATATTACTTTTTTATATATGTATAAATTTGTTGGCACATTGTTGACAATATTGGATCTATATATTTAGATGTAAATATACAGGGTGTCTGGAAATAATCGCCAAATATTTCATGAACAGGTCGAGCGGACTAAACTGAGTCGAAAAGTCCTCTACCATTTTGTAAATTTCCCCAATAATTAATGAGATATTAATCCTTAAAGATAGCTGAATACGCGCGCTCGCCCGGTTTACTGCGAAGTGTATATGCCTACCGATCGTTTGGCGCGCAAACCTTGGGAGTTGGGGATTGGCTGGCAAACGCCCCACACCGCGCACACCGCTGCAAACCTCCATAGCTCGGATGGCGCGCTTGCCAGGCTATCCCCGCTCTCCATGGCCCGCGCGCCAAGCTAACGGTAGGCGTATACACTTTGCAGTAGTATTCGGCTATCTTTAAGGATTAATATCTCGTTAACTATTGGGGAAACTTACAAAATGGTAGAGGACTTTACTCGACAGTTTAGTCCGCTCTACCTGTCCATGAAATATTTGGCGATTATTTCCAGACACCCTGTATATAAAAAAATAAAACTATTTCATATTTAATGTGAAACATATTTAGAATTGTTCTGATTTAACGTATGTCAAATTTATTTTACTGAACTTCATATAAGCAAAGTATCAAATACTGATCAAATAAAAATAAACAGATTCCTGTAAATGACACTAACAAAAAATATATTTATTATAATAAAAAAATTGATAGTACTTTCATTAATGTAATAATATAACGATATTAATTTGATATTAGTTTTCAAAATTACAATCATATACTTTTTAATATTTTTTAACATTTTAAATATTTTTATCATATATATAGTATATATGGTAAATTGACTATATATATGAAACAAAAAAAACGAGAAAAATAAAGAAATTTCAATATTTTACACGCGCAGTGTATATATAATACATTTTGAGACTGTTTTTTTATGCTATATTATTGTAAAATTAGTAGAGTACATTGGACTAGTTTACGAAAATATATCACGTCTCTTTATAGGCTATATAATAATTATCACGAAAGGTTATCAGTCTTAATCATATATAGCAAATTTTTTTTCTAAAAATTAAACATCACACATTGAGCCTTAATTTTCACGTCAATAATATATTGTAATTGGTCAATTAAATTGCTAGTGAAACCTCAAAATCATGAAAGAATTCATTTGTATATTAATATACTTTTGAAATATATATATATATATGTATATTAATTCAGATAGCAATTTTCACGTCAATAATATATTGTAATTGATCAATTAAATTGCTAGTGAAGCCTCAAAATCATGAAAGAATTTATTTGTATATTAATATACTTTTGAAATATATGTATATTAATTCAGATAGCAATTTAATGATATACAGAGGCAATATTAAATTTGAAATCAAGTCATAAGCAGAATAGATTTCAAAATTTGATAAACAAAAATAGGAAAAATTAAGAATTTATGAACGGAGTTTAAGATAATTTGAGAAGAGACGGAGGAGAATATTGTAATAGAGTGGGAGAATATTGTTTCCTCACTTGATTTCTGCGAAAAGCCTGAGGATTTGGCGCGTATCCTATTGTTCCCTGCATTTTCATTGTGCGTAAGATTTCAGGATCTATTGGTGGAGTTCTCCTGTGAAAGAAAAATCAAGTTACCTGTTCCTCGGTTATACAAAAACGGAAACATACAGGAGAGACCTACCTATAAACTTTTTTCAAGTATTCTTCAGGCCAATCACTTAGAAGTGGTTGATCTGAATATACCATTGGTATTGTACTGTATGGCGTAATATCGTCATCAAAAGGAATCGATGGTATTGTCTCAATTGGATCGGCAAATTCCGTAGGCCTAAGCAAAATAAAAATATACATATACCTAGATTTTATTCTTTATTATCTTTATATTCATTTTCTAACTATTCTTGATTTTATATACGTAATATAAATGTGTCAATAGATTTTAGTATGTCAATAGATTGTGTTAATAATTATTTCAGTATATAAAAATTATATAATTCGTATTAATTTTAAAATTGATTAAAATAATTACTGACCTAGAAAATGTATTAAATTGAGGTTCCGGGGTGTTGGTGGACATTAAATGTATAGAGCCCGCCAAATCTCCAAAGCAAAGACATTGAGATGTAGGAGCTACATCAAATGATAATATCGTCGCACCGCCAGTAGCAACCTAATAATATACGATACAATTTCTGTATATAATCTCTGCATATTTATTTTAATAAATTTCTTAAATTTTTTGCTTAAATTGTGAACACATATAATAAATTTACCTGATATAAACACGTTACTGAAGGTTGTACATTAGCATATATTGTATCAAGTAGTTGCATTTGTCCTAGTGGCGATACCACCGCGAGCCGACTGGAATAACTTGGTAGGAACTTTAATAAAAGAGGATATACCATAGTTGTGACTGGACTTAATGCTCTCATTTGTCTCAAATCATAGGCCATTAAAAATCGATCAACAGTAAGACCCTGACGACTAAATGTAATCCATAAATGTTTATAACATATGTGTGTCAAGTATATAAAATGGTTAAAAACTTTTTGATTATCTTATGCCTTACCTATTGCTGAATCCACATGTAACAAGATAATTTCCTTGAACATCGAAATCACTTAAGGAACCACTGTGTGTATCCAAAGTATGTTCTATTGATAATGTATTTGGATCCCTGAGATCTATTCTTCCCGCAGGATTTCCAGCACATATAAGCCTACTATGTTGTCTCAATATCGCACAACCATTCTCATCTACATCCATCTACAAATATAACATAGGCCCTAATTTTTCATTATCTGATTAACTTATGATTGAGCTTAATTTGATGTTTCATTCAATGGGCTTCGTCCACGACATCATAGATGAAGCTCATTGGATAAAATATCAAGCTAATTACAAATCAATGAAAGAAAATGAAAATTCGAGTCATAAAGCCATCGCTTCTCGTACTCGGAATTAATTTAACATTTAGTTTAGTTGATAGATTCTTACTAATCCAGTCTCTTTTCCTCTAGTAAGGTTAAAATCAATTATTTTGTCCTGATGTCCACCCATAAGTAATCTGGCTGGGGAAATTTGTAACATACATTGCATATCGTTCATATTCATCGACCTATAACAATCTAGGTTTGCTCAAATCCGTGGATAATAAAATATGAACATAATACAAAATATGAACATACGTATGAGTAAATATAGGTATGCCTCTTCGCAATTGGCATCTCAATTGACATTGAGACAACACTAAAATACCCTCGTCTACAGTATGAATTTGTCGTATCTCCTGCGTTGCATGGACTTGAAAAGAGGTATATTTTTGTAAACCAGGCCCATAATAGGATGTTACGTGACCCTACAACAAATTAAGTATTAAAAATACGACAATATGATGTAAAAGGCTAATAATAAGAGTCAAAAGATATAAAAAGTTTCCATTATTCATTTAACATGAGTATAATTACAACATAATATAAAAAAAGAAATTATAAAAACCGCAGAAAATAAGAGTCTGAAAACGTTACAGAATACAATACAGAATGCAATACATATTTCGACCTTATATTTAGGTTCGCTTCAGATACAAAAATTTAGGCACAGTAAAATTAATATGAAAAGAAAAAGAAAGCGACAGTTTTGTTGCACAATTAGAGTGTTAAGTCAGAGAAACGAAAAATTGCTCGTCAGACGATGGATGATCGATTGTGAAAGATTTCTCGTTATTCTAGTGAGAACAAAGAAATAGAAGAATATTAGAAGTTATCAAAACTAAATTAAAACAAGCATAATATTCTTCTCTTATATACTCTTCTCTGGTAAAAAAAACTCATCTCGGAGTCCGACAATTGAGAAAATCCAATGTTAATATTGAAATAATCATCAGTAATATGATGTCAAAAGAGGTACAAAATTAGTATCACAATTATAAGTGTATAACGTTCAATGTATAAAATAAAATAAAGAAAATCATCTAACGCTCCCAACGGAATCAATAGTACTGCGAAAAATTTTTCGGCAATGCAAAATCAAATATTGTTTACAATAGGAATATACAATTTATGAAGACTTTCTGTATTTACCTAGAGATTAAGATTATCATTCTATTTTTTAATGTTAAGCATGTCTGAGACAAGATTTTTATTATAAACCAGTTCTTCGTCAAAGATCTGAATGTTGTGCCAATAAATTTGTATTAAATTATAATAAATATTAATATAATAATGAATAAAAAATTTGATATAAATAATATCAATAACATACCCCTTGATTCCCCATCCACATAAGTTCTTCGATCGTATCGAAAGTGGCAGTGGAAACTCCAAATCTATCCCCGCCATCGGCGAGCAATGTTCTAGTTTCGTGAAACTCGGCTCCAGAAAAGTCCTCTCCAAACTGTTCCGTTGCACGTACATATTCACCTCCAGGTACGACATAATTACAATCGTCCCCTGAAATGAGAATCGATCAGTCGAGATTCATACAAGTATACCTTTCTTTTACATACATAATCTCAAAAGCAGAAAGATATTCCTTTCTTACTAATTCAAACACTTTAGCAAAATTTTCATTTTATTTGCAATTTATTTGTCATAAATAATTAAATATAAACAAAATATAAAATGTATAATTGATAATTGTTTTTGTAAATTATATCTTTGTTGAAATGCGATAAAGTTATCTATACAGCTTCTACTTCTAAATATAAGCTGCGCAATTATAATATAAATAAAATACAAAAGAAAATACAAAATACACGTATGCTTTTCAAGAGTATATAATTTATTGTATATTGTTGATATAGTGGATATAGACTACAAATATCCAAAATAATATTTTTACTGACGTAGCGATTATATTTACTCACACATTTGCTAAACAATGATGTACTAAAAAACAAAGAAAACTTTCTAAAAAATGAGTTTTGAATTAATAAAATTTTGTAATATTAATGTAAAAGAGCAATTTTGATATAATAATAAATTGTAGAAAAATAAAAGTATTTTTTTTCTTTATGTTCTTTTTCTGCAAGATAATAAAAAATAATCATTTTAATTATGTCGTTATTACAACAAATGAGATACATACAAGGTAGAAACAAAGTATAATAATCGATTTCAAGAAGAAAACAATTTGATCATTACTGCTTCAATTTTCGTAATCACTGTATTAAGCTTGGAGATAACAAAGGACAATCTTGGCCACGCTCGTGCGTGTTGGAGAAACAGCTGATGCCAGCTGATATTCTCGGCCGGATCGGCGATATTCCGCGCGTAAACGTTCGAAAGCAAACGAATGTCGTGAAAAGTAGAAACAGATGCGAGGAACTGATAAAGGTAAAAAAAAAAACGCAGGTAGAGTGAATACATGCGACAGAGAAATTCCGGTGCTCCTCCACCGAAAGCGGCTCTCCCGCGCTTCTTAGTTGCACGAAAGAAGCGCGCGACAAACAGGGCACTTACAAAGCAGATCTTGTTCCTCTTCGCAGTTGACGTGGTCCGTAGGTTCTACCGAGGGATCGAAGAGATCCAACACCGGATAGTCCATGATGCGCGCGGTGACTTTCTTCAGATTACGTCGTTGCGTGGCATCGGAGCGATGTGAAATTGACACGAGAATTGCGTTCCAATATTCCCAATAATGATCGGTCTCTTATCATAATACACCGCAGGTACGCGGCGTTCACAGTCACGCACGCACGCACGGCGGAACAGACGAATAAACACGCACCAACACGCACGTTAGTCGTCCTGGCAACTGTGCAACAAGCGAAACACTTTGTGCATTACTATGCTATTGCGAGCCGCTGGATTGAAAAACTCAACGATAGACAAGCGCATCGTAACACGTTTTTCTCGATTATATTTCTTTGCTATCCGTTCACCAAGAAAACTGCGCTTTTCGTCGTTTGTTGAGATGCGATTTAATTCATAATCGCATGTTCACGGTGTTCAGACTTCGCGATCAGACACAGATAGACAGAACCTGAGCACAGTAAGCACTAAGCAGTGAACCAGAGCGGAATGAGCAGCACTGAGAGTGATCATGCCGGTCTTTATTCTGTAACCGCAGGCGCAAAATGCCACCATGCATTAGCGCCAACTGAGAAAGTAGATATCAACTGCATAGTAACATCCATTTTTCTACTCTGCGGGTATACAATTTATAACATGCATCAACATCGATGAGATATTAAAGATGGTTGGCGCTTATAAAAGTTTGCGTGGTTGTAAGTGAGATCTACACAATAGATGTAGATTTTTAAGCCTCAAGCCGTAAGATATTAACCAATTGTAGTCGAATGCGAGGAGAATAACTAATTGTGATTCGTCTGTTCCTTCCCATACAGCATAGAAAATTGAAGCAATATTGCTGCAATGTTGCAATATTACAGATTGCAATGTAATACCGCAGAAGTATTACAGAAATGTAAATTAACAATATGCCTGCAAAATATCAGTAACATGCTTGTAATATTCCACAAACATTACAAAACTGTAATTCTTTAAATGTTACAATAATAATAATGTAAAAATAGAAGTTTTTACAATATTTATATAGTAC
>NW_017259306.1:2306338-2323385 GCF_001594045.1 Atta colombica | reverse complement strand
CCATTTCATTAGCTAAGTTTTATATTTATTTTAAATATGAAATCAAAAGATTGTATAATATTGAATTTAGATATAATTAATGCATCGGATAAGATGATAAACAATTAAATTGCTGAAAACGATTTATCGAAATATTAATTATGTGATCGATGATATATTTATGCCTGTAATGTGAACGCAAGAATAAACCAACGCCCGAACTTTATTAATAAATTTCATATCGTAATTTTTTAATTGATTTCAATTGACTCAGAGTGATTTCGAAAAAAAAAGAATCACTGCGATTAACTTAGTTCATTAACTTACCAAGCGACTGTACCATATTATTGTATTAATGTGGATAATATTTGTAATTCGGGGCACACACATACATGCTCTATCTTTACGAATAAATTTATCCTTCAGAATTAATACTATTGAAATATTTTATGATTTTATTATAAAAAATTCCTTTTAGAAAGCATATATCACTAGAAATGCGATTTGTAGAAAAATTAAAGTTAAAGATATATGTATACAAATAGTTTTCATTTTAGAGTCTTCGTAAAAAATTTATCCAAATACATTATATTATATACGTGATATAATAATATATAATATGATACAATATAATAAGATTATATAAGTTTCTATTTGTCTACTCATTGGTCAAATAATATTTGTAAGCTTTGATATACTTTATAATTTATATAATGAAAGAACGTAAGCATATATAGTAAGCAACGTACAAGACTGCTATACCAGAGATCCCGGATTCTAGACAAAACCGAAACATTTTCATAAGCTTGTAGCTCTTCTCGGCAGGTAATGGCAAATCACCGAAGAGTATCTTTGCCAAGTACACTTCTAAAAACAAAAATCACTAAGGCGCTGCGTGAACTGAACTCTCTGTACCCATAGAAACCAAGAAAGTCAGTTGCTTGTCGCACGTAAATACACATTGTGTTGTATACGGACTTACAGACGTGTTTCTTCCTTCGTGTGATTTTCAATCGCCGAATAATCAATCGTTCGTAATTATCCGTGATTAATTAATAAATCGGTTAATAAATTCCTCATCAAGTGAACGTAATCGAAGTATCAATATGTTAAAATGTGACAATTTATTAAAGAAGAATCTCATTCAAGTCACAAAAACATGTGACTTATTAACATTTATGTACTTAAACGCATTTAATATTTGAATGAAGAAAGTGAATTACAGTAAACCGTTATGTCGAGCTATTATGGTGCATCCAAATTTATTCCTCCGACTATTTCAAGAAATTAGAGCAAAATGGAATCATTGAACATTTACAAGGTAATAATAATTTTATAAGTAAGATAATAATAAACTTTTAAAGTGTATTTGGCTTACGTTTTTGTTTTAAATATTCACAATTCTTTGACTTCTAAGAAGCGCAATCGCGTTTCTCATAAGACTTCTCATAAGTATGTAATAAATGCTACGAGTACGATAATGCTTTAAATAAAATTTTGTAAGTGAGAAATTGGACAATAATTGCGTGTAATGCCTATTGATTGACAATTAAGTCTAACAGTAAGTTTTCGGTACATCAAATTATAAAAAACGTTCTTAGAATTTAATGTACTGAAATAATTGTTTGATTTGTATGTCAATAATAATTTTAATTACGTGCTTATTGCACATAATTATTATCTAATTTCGCTCTTTTATTACATTTTTCTAACAATTTTATCAATGTGATTGAAAAACAATCCAATATTCAAAGGGTTTATTATTCATTTAATATTCATTTTAATTTCATCACTCTAATTTATAATTTAACAAAATTATCATATTTAAAGTATGTGAAAGACAAAGAGATAATGTAGTAGGGAGAAAAAGTAAGAAAAAAATGTGTTTTGTAAATGTGTGAATGCGTCCGATCAGTATACGCCCCGCGCGTAAAGCGCTCGCGTCTAATTGTGAACGTCTATAAAGTCATTCTTAGGCCGAATTCAAACCTTAATGCGGAAAGCGAAAAAGCAGAAGTCAATCGAAACTTGCAGTAGTAGTAGGCGATACATTTCGCTTGTTTGCTTCTTTCCGCTAATCTTTCTGATTGGCTTTCGCTTTTCCATTTTTCCATCAAGATGTGAACCCTGCCTTAGATTATCTGAGATCGAGATTTTTATCATAATCAAAAATGATGTAAATTTGTCAATATGATGTCAAATTGACATTATTTTGATTTTCTTATTCTCCTTGGATTGAAACGAAACAGAATTTCGATATCCCATATCCATAAATTAAATATACTTCATTAACCTCACTTCTATCGGGAACCGCATTTATTACTGTATTTGTATGCGACTTGTATATCACATAGATTATACCCTTTCGATATCAATCATTCGGTATTTTCTCGCATACAATATCTCATTTATTCAAGAATATCATTTCTGTTGTCGCATATGATATCGTATGTAAAGTCACTAGATTTCTAAAGTACACAATAGGCTTTTGAGTTGCGTCAAAATGGCGAAATTACACCATATGCAGAATTCACACAATGTTTGCACTTACTATATGTACTGTTTGCGCATTTTACGGTTAACTTGCTCGTTCGCTTGTTTGAAACTTGAAAACTGATATTCGGAGAGGCAATATCATCACTGATGATAATCAGTACTTACAATGCCAGGTTGCACTTTTCTGCACTAACACTTCACAACGAAAAAACTTATGTTAGAATAAAAGATATACAAATTAAGCATTTGTATAGTATTTCTTTTGGTTCATAAATAAATTATTTACAATTAAAAAATTGATTTATATATTTTACGGTTTTATTTTCCTAAATAAACGTTTATAAATACATAGGTTTGAAAATGACCGCGTTAAGATGGAGGTAAGTTTGCGGTTCTTTAGAAATCTAGTGACTTTAATCGTATGATATTGTATTGCGACATCTAGGAAGAGATCTCCTCTCAAGAATAGATATCTCTGGGGCGCGATTCCGTAAAGCGGGAAGCACAGACTCTTGCATAATGTAATACATAAAACAAGAAATTTAACTAATCAAAGTTCTTTATTTTTATAGAAAGAATTTTTTATAGAAAGAAACAAAATGGAGAACTTTAATTGATTAATTTTTTTTATGCATTATGCAAAAGTTGGTGCGCTCGCTTAGTGTCTTTACGCACCTATTGACAGTTGTCGGTATCGTTGCGTAAATATTTTATATGAAAAAGCTGGGGCACGATTTTGTAACTGATTTATACGACAGTTATTGATGTCGTTGCGCCGATAACTTTCGGTAAGCATTTAAGACAATTATGGCTCCTGCACATAGAACGCGGCAACGCTTACCGCGCAGCAGATATTGTCCGCATTAACCATAATTCTATGTTTTTAAGTTGGCCTTGCAAAATTTCTAGAAATAATATAATACTACTATCTATCGCGCGGTAAAAATTAGATTGAGTTCAACTTTTATTACGCGGTGGAAATTATATATCTATTATTATATATCTATTCCATACAAACAAGATGTTGATTGGCTATCGCGCCAACTTCTGCCGCGCGGCAAGCGTTGCCGTGTTATGTGTGCAAGAATCATACGTTCAACTTTTATCGCGCTGGAAATTATATATCTGTTATTTCTGAGCAAGCGAGACGTTGATTGGCTATCGCGCCAAATTCCCTGCAAACGGATGCTTCCGATTTGCAATGCCGAACGCACCTTTATGCTCTTGGGGGTCGATTCTTTAAACAAGGTGAAAATTAAAAAGCGAACAAATTTATTAGGTATTGAAATAATCAGTATTCTAGTAAATTCGCTCACTTTTATAATTTTCACCTCATATTTCAAGATATAAAATTGATCCCCAGAATCGATCCCCTATTTTCCTTGGGTCGGAAAACAGGAGCATAAAGATGCGTTGCAAATCGGAGGCGTTTGTTTGCTTTTTTACCTCGAAAATCGTTCGGCAACTCACATCTTTCTGCTATATGTCATCTCATCTGCGTTCAATTATATTAATATTATATCAATTATATTAATATTTCTCGAGCTGTTCGATCCACTTCGAATTCAAAGACCGAACTCGTAGAGCTAAGCATTTTCGCACCTAAATTAAATTCATAATCTGTATATTTATGATAATGCTATCAAATAGAAATCGGTGGAGTACATTATATACAATATTTAATGAGGAAAGTAAGTTTTTAATTCTTTTCCTCTTTATAATATATTAAAGACTCTAATGAATACAAATCAAGTGATATAACGTATAAATTGCAGAAATTTATTTTGCAATGTAATATTTTCTTTTGAGAAAACACCTTGCATATGAGTCTGCTACATTCATGTGTAACGATCTATTTTTAGTATATAAGATTATTACGTTTCTAGTAAAGCGAAAGAAATTTTCAATAAATTACAGTACGTAAATACGGTATTTTTTATTTATTCATAAAAATAAACAATTTCATTTTATAATCTAACCTTAAAGGACAGTTTACAGCTCTGTAGCGTTCGGAATTAATTCTTGGCACTCTTATTCGAAAATTATGTGATGGCTCGCCTTCTGCTAGCTTGCATTTCAGATTTACATTGCCGAACGCATCTAACATATCGCATATATAGCGAAGAATACGATTTTGAAGTCGCATGCGATACCGACCGTACGATATTTTCTGTATACGATAATTATCGATTGGTTTCAAGAATAGACCTCTTGTCCTATTGTCAAACTAACCTTTTTTCGGAGTCATAACTCGCTATGCGCTCTCAGTCAATCAGCGCGCTTACGTGTTATGTTGGCGACTCTCTGATTATAGGTTCTCTAACGTAGCCGCGTAATGGTTGCATTCAGCAGAGAAAGCAGCTTTGCTTGTAAAATTTTTTAATATGATTTGTTGCTTTTGGTTCCTTCCAGATTTAAATGTATAAACCAATTATATTGAAGAATTTTACAACAGTTGCAAAGTTGCTTTCTCTGCAGTCATTTTAGGGTACATGGAATAAAATCGGAATGGATTCCAATCGGAATTATTTCGTTTTCCTCAGAAAACACAATAGAAATCTAGGGAATAATGGAATAATTGATCGAAATCCATTTCGATTTTGTTCCGTTGCTATGATTTATCTTACTGATTATTGTTAGTTACGTGGTTACGCGATATACGGCAAATGCGCTTCATGGAACTCCAGCATAATAAAACTTTATGTCCACGATGCTAGAAATCCGTCCGAGATCTCGGATGAAGAAAGAATTGACTAATCGCAATGGTCATGTGATCAAATTGTTCACATGTGATTTGTTAATTTTTTTCTCTGTCCGAGATCGGACAATTTTTAGCATCATGGACATCGGGCTTTAGGTCTATTTCTTGTACTTTTTGCACTCGGCAACTTCGCTTTCTCTCTTTACAAGGCCAAATATATATCTATTTCATTTGAAATGAAAAATATTTAGGGATTTTATGCAACGCGATCAGATTTGTATAGTTGTTTACAAAAGATTTGTTCATGTTGCTTAAAAAATTTTTGTATTTTGTATCTAAAGTGAGATAAATAGATATTCAGGTATTGAAGAGAAAGAAAGCGAAAGTGCAAGAAGTGCAAGCAATGCGACAAACCTAATGTTTATTGGCGGGAAGCAATGGCGTCAATAACGCGTAAATTTAAAGATTGCTTTTTTGTAAACATTAGTTCAATATTTCTTTCGTGTAGGTATTCTAAATTTTCATTATCTGTTCTTATCATAAACCATTTGAAAGTGGGCCAAAGCAGTGTCAGGAATACATTTAATAAAATATGAAAGAGCTTATTGTATTGATAATACCAAGCTGTTTACATCGTAGGTGAATGGACACACGAAAATGCTCACTTTGCAGTTTGGACAATGTGGGAATCAACTAGGATGTGATCTATTCTCGAAAGTGTCCTCCGATATAGGAAGTTCGAGCACTGGCATTTCTTACGGTGCGAATTACGAGTATACGGAAAATACTATCGAGAAATGGTTCGATGGTATCGCAGAATGCGGTCGACATTTTGCAAAGGCAATTCTCATCGATTCCGAAGAGAAGGTCGTGAACAAGGTATGCAAGAACACAAACGCCTCGTGGCTCTATCGAACGAGTAATGTTGTTTGTCAGTCTGGTGGTGGTTCCGCCAACAACTGGGCTTATGGCTATACAATTAATAGTCGACGCTTGTCAAACACTGTACTGAAAGTTACACGACAGGAGATTGAGAAATTAGATCGATCGCAGGGATTTCTACTGCTTCTTAGTTCAGCTGGTGGTACAGGATCCGGTATAGGAAGCCACATGGTTGAGCTTCTACGAGAGGAGTATGAAACTGAACCTATTATTGCAACAATTGTATTACCGTTCACCTTTGGAGAAGTTTGCACTCAAAATTATAATACTATACTGACTCTAGCCAAGTTCTCAGATAAAGTAGATTTTTCTGTGTTAATCGAGAATGAACAGATGTACTCCATGTGTACCAATCTATTGAAGAATTCTAATACTACATTGCATGACATGAATAGCATCATTTCTGAGAATCTACTTGCTGTTTTTCAACCTAACAACAATGCAAGATGTAACACAAATT
Organism: Atta colombica; assembly: GCF_001594045.1. Taxonomy (NCBI): domain Eukaryota; kingdom Metazoa; phylum Arthropoda; class Insecta; order Hymenoptera; family Formicidae; genus Atta; species Atta colombica. The sequence goes on along the minus strand of NW_017259306.1, from coordinate 2,316,807 downwards.
TTTTAATATCCAAAATAGCTACTCATCCCAATTTTAGATTTGTAACAGTCAAGAGTACTCCACATACTCCTATAACATCTCTGCAATATGAATCTACACAGAAATGGGAAGTATACATACGTCATTTGAAGCAGACTCTTCGAATACCAAAATTAGAAGTGGAATTAACTAATGCTCAACTAAAGATACCAAATCCTATGCCAAGCAAAACAGTAATGTCTCACATATATAGTCCTTGTGTGTCTAATGTTCTTGTAACACGTGGCAGATTTGTGGAAAATGATGTTATTGCATTGGAAGATTTGCAGAAAAAACATCTATATCCAGAATGGATTACTTTGGATTCCTTTACTCATTTGCATCAAGAACGTAGATTTCTTAATCGAGATAAGTTTCTGGCGTTGGTAAGCAATAATTCTGAAATACATCGCCCATTGGACCTATATCTAGATAAAGCATGGGACTCTTATAAATGTGCAGCTTTCTTGCATCAATATAAACAATTTGGTTTGGAAGAAGATGATTTTTTGCAAGCTTTTGCAAAAATGGAAAACGTAGTGCAGGAATATAAAAACTTAAAAAGCCACAATGGAAATTAAATTTTCTAGGCTGATATTCATAATCTATTCTTATTTCAAGACGTAATCAAGAAGTAATATTTTAAGATGCTAATGCACAGCTCTCTGATTGGTATGATGTCTGAGGATTGTACTTAAGAGTTTTAAATATTAAAAGCGACTATGAATACTGGTCTTATAATTTAATATTCGAAAGAGATATTTTTTTTATTTGACTTTAACTGACAATGTACCCGTACTTAAGAAATAGAAAAAATGAATCCAAAATTAATTTCATATTTATAAAATATCTTTATAAAAAAACTAAATAAATTCTAAAATACAATTATTTAAAAATGTGAGTATCGTACAATAAAAATTTGTTGTGTATATATGTATATATTTATTAAAATAAAGATTATTTGAATAAAAATATATTAAGTACCTAAACATATCAATAGATTTATGTACAAATTTTAATCCTGATTGATAATACCTGATTATATTTATTCATCTCATATCAGCTTAAAAATATGCGGAAATTCATTATTTCAAAACCTCAGATTTTTTTAACTTGCTTTTGATCTTTTTCTTAGATATAAATTTATTTCCTTTTTAGATTCTTTCTTCATCTCTCCTACACTTTTTCGAAGTAGTGCGTAGATGCTTACGCGAGACCTTGAATGTCACGGTCATGGTTACTACGAGATGAAGAGGGACAGCGAGTGGTTGTGACGTCATTTGGGAATCGACCAGGTTGCGGCTACAGACACAATGACGAAAGAAACTTTCGAGGAGGAAGTAGTATAGAGAAAGAAGTATTATAGGTGGGAGAGCGGGCGTCAATAGACGAATAAAAGACTGATTATTGGAGAAAAGCGAGATGAGAAGAAGCTTTGCTTGCAGATATGCGACATGCCGCATGTCTCCTCATAATATATATTCCGTTTCTTTCACATTTGTTCGTCACTGTTAAACTTATAATATCAAATTATATCTAATAATTTGAATTATTTTTAACCATTCCTTTAGGTCGCTACTGCTCCTACCTAATACATCACTAATTTAATTAAAACTATAGAGTCAAACAATTGAACTCAAGAAAATGTATTGAATTTGATTCAAATTTAATTTATTACTTACTAAATATACACATTAATGCAGATGATGTTTACTTTGAAACTATATATCACAGAAATGGATTAATTTACGTTTTGATATATATAATATATGGAAGTTATAAAACAAAATGTTATTTAACTGAAGCGATTGTATTACCATTGCTTCTTTGATATTTAACAGTGTTTCAAAACGTATAATTGTCCCTATTGTGTTACAATAAATATCTTGTATATATGCATATATATATGTATACACACGCACACACGCACGCGCGCGCGCGCACACACACACACACACACACACAACACACAAAAAGATGTATCTATTAGATGCTTCGCAACGTGCGCGCGCCTTTCGATGATACATGCAGAATGAGAAGCTCAACCACCCCGTTTCCTAGAAACGAGAAAAACGTTTCTAGGAATTCTACTTGTCACCCTGTTCCAACTCGGAAACGATCCAAGGAATGATGCGACAGAATCTCGGCGAGCTAGGACAAATGAGCTAGGATTCAATCTCATTCCGAAAAATATTCACATGTTTTTGCCCTGTGTAGCGGACGTATGAATTACATTCGTAATCTGGCAAAATTCTCTCACACAATTAAGATTATATTTTCTATATATTATTATAGTGAAATCATAGAATAAAGATAAAATTTTTCTTAATTATTTCGGATAAAATAAATTTTTTAATTCTCAGTTGTTAATATAATCCAATTAATCGAATATAATTAAAAATATTTATTTACAGAAAAGCATGATGTAGCAATAATTATAACAGTTTAATTGAAAATAATCTTATTAATTCAATAATAATAATGAAACATGTCAAATGCTCTTTAATCTATTTTAATAATGTTATTTCTAAAACTTTTAGAATTAATCTCGTTTTGAAGAATGAAATTTCACTCTTCTTTTTCAAGACTGATCAATTTTCAAAGTAAGATTCCATTTCACAGAATTTAGAATTATTTGTTTTATCAATATCGTTATTTTGAATTAAGATTATTTTCAATTAACTAATTCACATTCATTAATCAATTTTATTGCCGTTATTTTTAATATATCTTTTTTTATATGTAGATATGTTTGCATAAAAATCAAACTAGCGCGAATCTTAAAAATTAAAGATCAAGTCAACATCAAAAAGCAATGAAGAAATCGTTGCTTTTCGATGTTGATTTGATCTTTAGTTTTTAAGATTCGTGCAAGATACATTGTGTTTCTATAAATTTATTATTATATTTCGATATGCTTTTATGCTTATATTTTACCGTATTTCAGAAAATAACGTTTCAAGAATGAGACTAAATCATTTTCACATTTGTTCACATAGTGATTGTACAATTTAATTTAACTTTTGATTCGTTTTCTTGCAAATTCTCGACCATATACTCAGAGAAAGGTTTCTTCGATTCAAAGAAATGTTTTTTTGCTATACGGTTAAAGAAAAAAGATTTTTTATTTGAACATTTTTTGAAATCCAAAAATTCTTTAATTAAAAAAAATGACGTTCAAATTAAAAAAATGTTTCTTTAATCATACAGAAAAAAAAAAAACATTTCTTTAAATCGAAGAAACTTTTCTCTGGATGTAAGTTGAATGTGCAGAGATGCCAGTTTACCGGGATCACTATAGAAAAGTAAGGAAAACGGTATTATTTTCGATGCGAAATATTTGAAAAACTTCTCTCGCTTCCGGGCTAGGTTGCCACGCGAGAGAATAATTCTCGTAGCCGGTATCGGTATCGACGCGACTTGAATACCGAGGAGGCGTGGTTTCGGCCGACGGGAACCTGTTCATTCTCTGCCACTGCCGCCGTTCTCTCGTTCTCTGTAGTTCTTTACTTCTCTGCACCTTCACGTCAGTTCGCGCGTCGCAGTGTGACGTCGTCAGCGAGCGGCTGCTCTCGGCTTCTCGCCTCTCCCCGCGCCGATCTCTCCTCCCGTTTAGCAGTAAGCAAGCAGACGCCCGTACCCTCCATCCCGTCTGACGTCCCCGACGTCCCCCGTCGACCGGGCGGGCGCGCTCTAGCGTCGGAGTTGCGGGACAATGACGCGCGCCATTTTGTCCAGTGTCCGTCGAACGCGTCGCGCGTCGGGGTGTCGTCGTCACGGGGTTGTAGACTGCGTGAGTGGAATAAATCAGAGCGGAGCGGCGCGATAACACACGCGCGCGCTATTGCGCGCGTGCGAGCGAGTGAGCGTGCTCGGATTCTTTCGAGAGACCTGTGTAATATGTATTGCGTATCTGTGACGACGACAACGACGACGACGAAGATTTCCCGCACAGCGAGGAAGAACTGAGTCTCGTATTGTGCTCGCGGTGAGCCGTTACAACGGTGATTGTAGCATCGTGACAACGTTCGGAAGAAAAAAAGAAAAAAAAAAGGAGAGACAGAAGTGCGAGACAGCCAGAAGCGTGAATGGCGACGACGATATCTGTGACGGTTCCGTCGCGAGTAACAGTAGCAAGCGTTCCCGTTGTCGCGACGACGGAGAGCGTCGTTCAGGTAAGCGCCGAGAGGGTAGCGAGTCGCGCCGCTCTAATCGATAAAACACGCGCGCGTCTCTCTTCCCGTTTCCTCTGCCGCGTAGGAGGAACGAGCGCGCGCTCATCCCCCATCTTCCATCTCTCGTCACCCGTCAGGACTGTGAGGTGCTGTGAGGAGAGCTTTCGTATCATCCGTATGGCGAATGACGGCCAATGACGGCGAGGACGGACTCGCTCGGTCGCTCGCGCTTGTGCAAATCGAGAAAAGTGAAAGCTCACCTCGCGGCAGCGATCAAGGCGATCGCCGTGAAGGACCGAACATTTTCTGCTTGCACTGTTAAAGTTATATCTAATGTGAAATTCTATCCAATTTCAGTTATTTTTAATTATACGTATAGATCTCCTTGTGTCGTTAATTCGATAAGACAACGGGATTAAACTGTTAAACAATTTAATTCAAGAAAATGTATTCAATTTGACTCAGAATTTGTTATTTACTAAGTACATTTAGTGCAAGTTAGTTTGTTATTTACTAATGATAAGTGCATACGTTAATATGATGTTTACTTTAGAACTTTACAGAAATGGATTGATTTATATATTTAGACACAAATAGAAATTAGAAATAACAAAATGTTATTCAAGGAACTCATTAGATTATCATTGCTTCTTTGATATCTAAGTACTTTTCGTGTTTGCCATTTACATTCGAGATGTAATGTTTATTCTTCCGGGATGACAAGGAGGAAATGCATAAGGAAATCTCGAACTGGACCGCGCGTGTTGATATTAATAAATTTTATGAATTTTATCACATCTTTATTAGCCTCACGATTTTTTTCGCCCGTCGCGTCGTTTCTGGCAATTTTCAGATTACGTGTGCCAAAAATTTAGAAAAGAAAATATTTATCTTATTTTTTACCCTGTTATAAACATGAAATCCCTGTTGTAAACATGAGTTTTTTTAAAGAAAGAATGACATTTATTTCATGTGGGAGTTATAGGTCAGAATATATAAGCGTAACACGGAAGCGCCTCGATTGCCAATATTCTGTCAAATAATATGACGACTTGTTTCCGAGTGTTCTAGCTGTTGCAAACAGTTTGTATGCTAAATGTACGCTTTTGCGTCAATTTGTATGCGATGACCTTTGATGCGTACTAGTGCGTGCAACCGATTCGCTAGAGGTGCATGGAGTGTAATTAAAACGGACTTATCGTCGCGATACAAAAGGACGTCATCCTCGACGAAAAAGGATAAAAATTAGAATAAATTAGGTTTCCGCGAAAGAATATATTTAAAAAAATATATATTTAAAAAGAATACAATACTGTTTTTTTTTTAATTTTCTTTATCATCCCTACCTGAGACAATATGAATACTAAGAGAGATATCTATCTTTTGTATTCCTGCACTGAAAAAAATACTAAATTTTAATTAATATTTGAATAATTTTGAATAAATATTTACTATATATGTATTTATTTGATGACAAAAACTGTTAATTTAATTTAACTCATCATATTTTTTATTGAGTAAAAATTTACTGTGAGTAAATGTTTACTTATAAAGAAGAATTCAAAGAAATATATATTAAGATAGTACATTTTTTTCATAATTTTTTGATATCTGTCGTAATTTTTTTGCGAAATTAGCTCTTTTTCAAAAAGTCTGATTTCGCAAAAAAGCTACGACATATTCAAAAGGATTCAAATTCTATTTTGATTCTTATCTCTCTCGATTCAGATGATCTTTTCTCTTTCAAAGATTCGAATTCAGCCAATTAAAACGAAACGGAAATTTTTTTGAAATTAAAATTATTTGTCTGGTTGAATTCTAATCTCTAATTCACAATCTCAGTTTTCAGTGCGTGATGTGACCTAGGCTGAAGAGATTTTATTATATCATAAAATGACAATTACAATTTGGTTGACAGGTTAAATCTATTTTGTAACTCTAATTATTTCTCTGATCTCATCTATACTTTGTTTCTTTATACATATTTAATACGTCGATCAACCCTTTCACCATTGCGGGGATAATTCCGTTCCAGTGATTTCAGTGACGGTGCAACGAATATCAAATACTTGAAAGATTATGCGCTATTAATACATCTCGTGGTTATTCCAGATAGAATTATAATAACAGTTTAATTTATGTAAATGATAATAAGAACAGATTTTATTATGCATATCGGAATATTCTGTCCAGATAGAAATCTCTAATCTTTCTGGGATTATTTCATTAAAAAGGACCGTGAAAACATTTAACGAAGTTTTAAAATAAATTGAAGAATAAAACTCAATTTTATTTTTGGCTACAAAAAATTAATCTTGCTAAAGGAATTAAAGAGTATTGTGTCGTTGTGTTTAATACCAGTATGAATTTTAAAAAACTGATAACATTAAACTCAACAATAAAATTAACTCAATTATCTCTAATTCTAATGTAATGTTGATGAGTTTTGATAAAAATATCTTTATAGACTGATTTATTTGGCAAAATCTAACAATTAAAATAACGATACAAGAGATAAAGTGATTTTTAAATGTGTATCAACAACATTTTAATTGAATTGCAATTGCGTATATCAAAACATAATTTAGAGAAAGCGTTCTTATAGCATAACAACATTACAACAAATACTAATTTTAATAGAATGATTGAGACATCATTTGCCACATTAAATTAGATGAATTCTATCTCGTTTAGAAGAAACCATTCAACTAAAATTTTAAAGACTTGATACACATTGTCAATGACAACAAAAACCATTATGTTTTTTTACATAAATCCTAAAGCCTATTCTATAACGTGCTTTTTATTTTTTCTTTTCTGCTTTTTACTATTTTTTATATATTGTCTTTTTGCTTCTTATTCGGTTTTCTGACATCTGAGATAAAAGTTAACGAACTTCGAAAGAGAAACAAGAAGTATAATTATCGATAAAATGATTGCAAAGAAAGAAGAAGCAAAAGCAAGAAACAGGAAACAAAGAGCACATTGTAAGATAAGCTTTAGAGCTTTACCTAAAATTTTATTTCGGAAATAATGAAAGAATTTGATGCACACTTATGTATGAATCTAAATACTATTAATAGTTACTGGATATATGATAATTATCGGATAACTTTTTACACAATTTTCCCCGCTCGCAATAACTACAATTTTGCAACGTCACTACAATATTGCTGGAGTATTGCAAGATTGCCGCAATATTGCTGAAATGTTACAAGGTTGCTGCAATATTTCTGGAATGATTTGTGTTATAATTAATTAGTAAATAGTAGTAAAAAAAGATGCTGCGAGAAATGTTTCGGTAATGAATGTAACTAATAACGATTTAGTATTCAAGATTACAAATAAATCGGTTCATTAATTGATGATTATCGTTACATCGCGGACAGCATTGCAATCACTGGTCATTATCGAGTGGTGATTTCAACGCCAGAGGATGCGCGGCGGCAGAAGCGAGCGTAATTGTCCTTTAAAGATCTGGCCTCGCGATTCATGTGTTTATTTACGAGAGTGTAAGGGGCGGCTTCATTCATACATGGCGACTTGCCACGATCGATAATATACGTGAGACAAACAAATAGGATCGTTGAATACGCTCGAATGTATATTTTTAGAGTTTACTCCGATTTTCTTTCTATTTATGAATACATAAATTTAAAGTATTTTACAGCATGACTTTACATAATTATATTTAGAATTTTTCGTTTGATGAACTTTCTTGCTTATTTTATATTGTCAATTAGGACACTAGAAAATAGATAAATATTTGAGATTATGGAAATTTAAGAAGTCAAAGTATAATATTTTTTATATGTATTAGAGTAGCTAAAAAGTTTGTTTCTTAAAGTGAAAATGTTTCAAACTATCTTTATGATATTAATTATTAAATTACGTTTATTGTTTATGTCTTTTAAAAAATGATGTTAGCAAAAATATGATTAAATAGCTGTATTTAATTTTATAAATTTACATTTAATTATAATTTATTTTAAATTTATTCTTTATAAAATAGAGCTAAAAAAATTTATAATATTTAGGAAAGATAAATAATAAGAAATCTAGAAGAGAAGAAATACAAAGTATTTTTTATATAAAATATGTCAAAATAATTTTTATAAAATATATTTGAGTTTTTTATAGATATTCCTTTAAAAATGTTTCCTGAAAATACTTTTTTTGAAATTGATTTGCCTATATAATAACGTTTTAGAGTCATTCAACAAAGTTATTTGAAACCTCTGATTAAGATCAGGTTCTACGCATAAGAGAAAATAGACTATAATTAATGTAGGTAAAAGAGTTAAATAAGAACTTGCTTGATCGATCAAGAACCGTGGTTACGAACTATGATACAAGCAGTTCGTTCACATCGCGAATGACGCATGAGAATGGCGTTCTCGGTTGACACTGTTACAATTATTTAACGACGTTAGGAATGGATTTTCATTTTCTCCACCCTTGTTATTTTTTTTTCCCTGAGGACCGTTCTTGTGCCATAACGACCCTCGAGAACAGGCTCGCCTTTGTATGCGCAGGTCAATTCGCACACGCAATACACGCGCGCGAACTCGCGCTTCCCTCTACGACAGTGCCTTCCAATCGTTCAAGTCGTATTATTCAGAAAAAATAATAATATTTGTACGATAGATAGTACGATAGAATGAAGGAAATTCGAAGATATCTATAAAAAACTTTGTTACATTTTTTTATTTTATACAGTGTCCCCATAGCGAAGAGTATTTATTTTTATCGATCATTTTTTAGTAGAATCTTTTTAAATCAAAATAGAGACTTATTTACTAAGTTAATTTTCAATTTTTTACGTTAATAAGCCTTTCTTTTAGTCTTTAAATTGTAGATTTGTTAAAATGATGATTTAAAATTAAATAAAGATCAAACTTTTTTCACCTGTTTGTATTTTTCTATCTATTATTAGCTTCCGAGAAGCAGGTATGTATCTCTAAACACACCTGTTAGAAAACCATTCTATTTTATTTTCCTTCAAATTCTCCTAATCTGTTGGAGCAGGTAGTCAGTAATTCTCAAAATAGAACAGACGAAAGAGAGAGAGAGAGAGAGAGAGAGAGAGAGAGAGAGAGAGGATCTCAAAATTGAATACGAAATTGGGACGTACAATAATTTTTAAGATATCTTTCATAGAAGTTCAATATCTTCGTCTATTTTTAAAAAGTTTATTATATCTGGAAAAACTTGGAAATCAATCTGAAATTTTCAGATTCCTTTTTGGCCTTGAAAATTAGAAATTTTCATGGAAGTCTATTGAAATTCAGGAAAATTTGGAATTAAAATTTTTTAATTTAAATTCTTTCTGTTTCTGAAAACTGTTTCTTCGATCATTTTTTTTCATAATAAAATATTGACAATCAGTTAACAATAAATATGATATGTATATTCACGTACTAATATGATATGTATATTTTCGTGTGTCTCGCGAGTTTGTTTTTATTAAAAAAGAACAGGGTAAAAGATAATACTCATTGATACTACATATGTATATACTACATATGTCTATCTAGACAGAAGTCTAATATTGGCCAATTTAATACTGGCCAATTGATTACTGAAAGATAGTAATTAATTATTTATTTGAAGTACTAAAAGTACTAAACTTCCATGCTTTTAATACTTAAAATAAATAATTAACACTGTCTTTTTGTATTGATCAATATTAAATTTCTGTAAGGGTATGTTGCAATGAGCCTTTCCTATATTATAGGAATCTATCTGAATCTTCGCGATTTCAGTCATAGAAAATGATGAATACAGTCTTGTAGAATCTCTGTCTTTTATTAATTTTCAGTATACATATATACAGGGTGATCATATAAAGTGACCGATGTACCGATATATATTAGTGAAATTTGAAGATATATGAACAAAGGAGGAGAAATCATAGTGAATACAATTAATTTATAGATGGAAGCGTTGGGGACATTTTAAAGTCAATTTTATTTTTTTAAATGGAATAATATGAATTTTTATAATATGATTCCTCTATAATGTATAGAAGAATTCATATTTTTTTCTATTTGAAAAATCATGTAAAAAAATTCATATTTTTTCTATTTAAAAAATGAAATTGATTTGAAATATTCTTAATATTCTGCTCCAACTCGTAAAATAATTGTTTCCACTATATTCTATATTGTAATATCCCCCTTTGTACTGAACACATTGAAACAAACTACTTTTTTATATGTCTTCAAATTTCATTATTAATTAAATTTCTCACTTTATACAAATCACCTCTATATG
>NW_017259306.1:2292845-2306238 GCF_001594045.1 Atta colombica | reverse complement strand
TATATAATATATATTTGTTTGCGTTGCTTGCATTTCAATTTATTGCATTTCAAAGTTAGATAAATAAATTCTCTAATCTTAGAATTTTTAACATAAATATCTGGAATATCTGGAATTTTCAGGAAATTTTTTTTACAAAATTTCAGTAAACATTCTGATTTTTTAAGCTCATCTTCGTTATCTAAGCGATAAAAATTAACATGATACTATCTTGTAATTATTATTAAAATATAAAATTTATACAGACAGGAAAAATAAAGCTGAGACATTTCTGATTTTTTTCTACTTTTGTTAAAAAGTATTATACGATATTATAAAATATAAGTATATTGTAGACAAAGTCATGTGGAGTATGTAAACTAACATATGTGATGCCATTATTCGCTATTTCTGTCAGATGGCTGTATGTGAGTTATATCTGATCGAGGTCGCAATTTACGTATACACAGGGTGCATAGAATTAGAACAGAGGGCGTATACCCCTGATATTAAAATTCATTTTTTTTTTCAAACAAATTAGCAAACTTTCGAAATATAACTGCATTGTTTATTTTTTCGGAACATTCAACAGTAATAATACTGTTCATGCAGCTTTAAAAATTCCCCTTCATCTTAAATATTTCATGAAATCTTTATTTAATATTTTTATTTATATATAAAGTATTCGTATATTCGCGTCTTAATAGATAAATGTCATGTGAGCAAATTGAATTATGTATGTCCACAGAATTTTATTTTTATATATTGTTATTGTACACTATTCAAATAATATACATTATAATATTATATTACATATTCTAAAGGGTTACTCTCTTTCTCCCTCTCTCTATAAAATAAATTATATTTATTATACGTACGCACTCACGTGTCCATTTACTATTAACGCTCTTTAACGCTGTTAAAATAAATTTAAGTATATTTAAAAAATTTAATACAAGAACGAAATTATTAAAATAATGTAACAACACTAACAACCAAGTAATTTAGAAAGAATAAACGAATTTTTTATTTACTGAGGATGATATATATTGACAATGAATATTCGCGTGTGTATGCTAGAATCAAATGTTTTCAGGGGTTGTCAGGTTTGAGTAACTTGGATCTTGGTAAAACTTCGATCCAGGTGCACGGGATTAATTGCGGGCGCACCTATGGCGTGACTCATTCTGGAGGAGTTCTTGGTTTCTTTTTTCATCTTTTGTACAAGGGATGTGTGGAATATTACGTATATAATTTCTCTTCCTGTTTATTGACTTATATTTTAAATCTGCAAGAACTTCAAAGAGATCTTTTTTAGATCGATCTTTTAATCAATTCGAGAAACGAATAAATGCCGTTTTTATCTGTAATTAATTAATTTAAATTAATAATTAATATAAAATTAAACAATTAATGTAAAACTTCGTAAGAAGTTCCCTAAATTAAACGAGTTATTGAATCTTCGAAGTTGATGTTCGATCATTAATTTCTAATTTGAACGTTCATTTTTATACTTTGGAATGTTCAAACATAAACTGTTAAACGGTACATTCGAATTTTTTATTCGAATTCATTCGAATTCATTAGAAGAAAACTACAATATTTCATAAAGAATCCTGCAGTAATCATGAAATTTGTTCTCAGTGAAATGACTTAATTTTCATATGTAGCTTATAACGTAGTAGTGTAATGAAAAGATATCAAAGAGATATAAGATTTAATAATAGATAGTTTTTGATTGGTGTATTAAAGATGTGAAACATTTTGTATTCACTATTCAAAAACTATTATTGAGCTTTTTGTCTATGATAATTTTTGTTCTCATCATATTATAATAACATATTATGTATTATATAGAAAATTAACTCACCGAGACTAATTTTCTATATAATAAGTACGAGGTCCTTTATTTGACAATAACTTTGTATACTTTTTGACTTTTTTACTTGCATTCACATATTTTCTTCGGCTTAGTCTCACAAAATTTTTCATTGTTTCGAAAATAGCTTAATCGTGTAAATTATCTGCATAACATGATTAGGTCCAGGGCTTAAAAATCCGCGTATAAAATGAAATAAAATGAGTGCTAAGGTTTGGTATGTGCCATGTGGACGGCACAAATACCACACCTCTTACTAGATCGGCATTCCATTAAATCCGGCTGCCTCTCTACAGGTATTACGCCAAAGATGATTTCTTATTTCTCTCTTTTCGTTTTTTTGTTCATTCCAACGTGGTAACAGGTAAAATCACGCGCAGATATTTTTTAATATATCATCAAATATTAGATAAAATAATTGATATTATCGGAATAAAATTAAATCTTTAATCAGTTTCATACATAACGATACATAAAAATTAAAATCTTTATATAAATAAAATTAAATTTAAAATTAAAAGTGACTAACTGATCTTGTTTTAATCGTATTTGATAATGGTTATTTCACTGTGTCTATAGTGGAATGTAATCATTTGTTTCTCTATGTCGTGAATAATCTTTGATAGAAATATGTAAGATCTTTTTGTAAATTCAATTTCATTGAATCAAGTTACACTGAAAGAAATGTAATTAAATTTTAATAAATTATTTGTTTGAATAGTATCGATTAAATTTGGATTTACTAAATATAAAGATATTGTAATTGATACAATTTGATACAAAAATCATTGATTTGCCTTAACTATCATTTTCTTATTGAATAAATATTTATTTACTGTAAGTAAATTGTAGTTGATACTATTCAAATAAATATTTATTAAAATTTAGTGTTTCTTTCTCAGTGTAATTACCTTCAAATTTATTATAAATGACGGTTAATTATTTAATGAAAATGAGAACGTGTTATTTTATCCATTCAATATTACGTTTTCTTTATCTAACATTACCTTTTGTCTATTTTCTTACATTATTTACATTATTATTGTAAAATGTGATTCATGCAAATTCGTTAAAGGTAATAATTAAGGATAACAAAATTGGAGTACTTTATTTCAGATCTGTCATCAATCGGACATTTAGGCGAGAATGCGCACCCCTGCTGAAACCGAGACCCTGGCCCAACCCGAAATGTATAATCTGGAAACTGAGGAAACAGAAACGTCCGCGGACGTCAGCAGAGTGGTCTTATCGTCTCCTCATCCAGAGACTCATATATTTACTAACAGGTAATTTTAGGTCATCATTACTGTTCATTCTCGATAAGATTATATTGTGATGTGCTGCACAGCATATTAAAATTTAGATTTTTATCTATCGGTAGTATCTATCAATTATTTCATTGCATTCTTATGTTAGAAGTAAAATTTTTATCTTCATCACTTCTTTGTTTCTTTTTTCCCCGTACAGATTCAAAATAGCATGTTATGCGAAAAAAATTACAATTATTTATTACTTAATACTTAATTAATTGTCAGTTTTATTTCAACGTTGAAAATTAACATCTCATATCAACGTCTTATATCGGTCAAACATTAATCAGCATTAACCATTATTTCCGTATTTTTGCATCATATATGATTTTTTTATATTCTTATGAAAAGAAATAAATTACGAGTAAAAGAAATGTTATAACTATTATCGGTATACAAAAGGATGAGAATGTTAAGATATCTTGTACTGCATTTGTGAATTCGAAATAGCGCGCGTCGCATTGCGTCGTGAGTGAGCGCTGTTGATAGCATGTGGCGAACAGATAAGGTGAGAGAGAGAGGGAGGAGAGAGAGAGAGAGAGAGAGAGAGAGAGAGAGAGAGAGAGAGAGAGATAAAGAGGCGAGACAAAGGTGGCTTTCTTGGTCCTCTCCTCCTGCTCCTCTCCATAGTCTCTGCGATCTCCGCTGTTCCACACGTTCGTCAGTAAGTGGGATACATTTCATACGTGCGTGCGTGCGTGTCCCTCGCAGATCCGAAACGATCGGTGGTCGATAGCGTGACGTGACGTGACGACGACTCGTTTCTCATCGGCCACATTGCCGTTCGCGGTGAAGTAGTGCTCCCGTTGCACGTCCATATGCTGTACGCGACGGGATGGTCCTCGCGCGGTTCTTCCTCAAGAAGCCAGCGACGCAGAACGACAACACTGCCGCCGGCGACACCTCCGCCGTCGCCGTTGCGGTAGTATCCGGCGATGTGACCAGCGCTGCGACGAAGAGGTGAGACCGAGACGAATCCCATGGAAGAGTCGCTCCAGGTCTTTGTAATGTGATAACGTATTCCGCGAAAGTTGTCCGGATCTTTGGAATGCGTTTGCGATAACGGCTCCGAGTACTTATCAACAATACTGAGTACTTATGCGTCTTCTCTTGCGGCGCGGCGTTATTCATTATCGGCTGTTCGTAGAGACGAACTAGACATTCCGCACCGACCTGCGTCAGTCGTTGTAGGTACTTCACTCACTGACGTCGCTCCTGCTGAGAGATTGTTACAAATGATAAAATATCGTTAAAGTGACGTTAAGAAAGGTAATCAAATCTTTCTGTACCTGCTCCAGATACAGATTCAAAATATATCGACTGGTACATCGATAGTTTCGCCATCGTAAATCTTAAGTAGTATGCCATTCTAAATTCGTCATGTTCTTCGCACAAATCTTACGAAAATAATAAGAATATATTTCAGTAGAAGTCGATGTGTTTACTTTCTCGTGCATCTTACAAGAATCACAAGGGAACCTTGCAAAGTATCAAGTTCTGATTTTAATGAAACCGTATATTTATAGCTTATATAAATAGATGAATTTAAAAAATAACAGTAGGCAAATAAATAGTTTTAAGGAGTAAAATCATCTCTTATTTATACATAAAATAATTTTCAGCTCCTTTCATTGTATTTTAAAAACAATTCGAGATATCAAAAAAATATTCTATGTGAAGATTTGTTATCATAATTATTATTCTTATTTCTATTTATTTATGTCAATAACTTTTTTAAAAAATAATTTCGAAAATATAAATTTTGAAACGTTATTTTTTTATATTATTGACATAGAAATAGACATAATTTTATTATATAACTTTTTGTATTAGACATTTTTGATATCTCAAATAGTATTTTTGAGATATAATGAAAAACTGCTTTACATAGAAAGTAATTTCATCTTTTACGTTTATTTGCCTCTACTGCTGTTTTGTAAATTCATTTATTTATATAAGAGTTACATTTATATAAGTGTACAAAGTTTCATTAAAATTAGAATTTGACATTTCGCGAAATTTTCTGTTCAGTGACTCCACTTTCTCCGGATCGTTGAGAAACAAAGTTTTAGACTAGTATGCTGTGTTGTTACTACATGAATGTCAAAAGAATGGATATTGTATATCATCATCTGCATTTGTAAAAAAAAGATTCATTCTTTTGAATTTGTGTCGCGGGTATTTCTATGGTTATCTGGAAATATTCCAGCGCAGTAAAGTAAACAATAAATATTCGAATGTTTTTTTCTTTCATAAAAATTGATGCATTTCGTCAACTTTCTATAATGTCTTAATTATTTTCCATAAAATTATAATTATATAGCATTTGCTTGCACAATCAACGTTTTATATATATATATATATATATATGAGATTCAAGTGTGTTAAAAATACAAATTTCGCTTTTCGTATCGTCGAGCCATATGGTGAACTTGCAATTTTTGCGAGTTTGCAGAGTTTGTGAGAGAAACAAAAAAATGATGCAGAAAAGTACTTCATCTTTTTTAGAAACTGAGTTTTAAAACATTTGACAGATTTCAAATATATTATATTTTGTCGTTTTTCACAAAATATCCTGGATGTATAGATTGATATATAAATAATTATATATATATCTCTCAAATATATTATAATGCAAATTTAAATACATCTTTCGGATATATTGCATTGGATCCAGAAATTTGTTAAGAGGAGGTTAGGCCATTGACATCTCGCAAGCAAAATTTTTTTGAAGGTCAAATATGAGAGAGAGAGAGAGAGAGAGAGAGAGAGAGAGAGAGAGAGAGAAAATAGAATATTAAATTATTATTTATTATTATATTGAAAAAGTATTATTTAAATGTATAATTCATAAAACATTTTATTTTAAATTATATTAACATAAAAAAATAATATAATGAAATCTGTTTTTTATATCTAGGAGTTGCTTAAATTAAACAATTTTTGAAATATCAAAATTGTGATTAAATAGAAATATTAATAATATTTACATTTTGTTATATTTTTAAAAAAGGAGACTTCAAGGAAATAATCAACAATTTATATGCAACGTATGCAATTAAAGGAATAATTAAAGGAATATAAAAGAAACAATTATACATATATAGACAGCGTTATCATACGACGTGCTCAATTGACGATCGCTTACTACAATACATTAGATGTATAATATAGGAAATAATATACTGAAATTAACTCATTAAATAAGTAGCAATAAAATACAAGGTAAAATTGAAAAAGAAAGACAAGAGTAATATGTTATATGACGTAATATAAACTAATGTTAGATAATGTAAAGAATTTATCAGTCCGCCGTTAGTCTGTGTATTTGTTTACGGCGATCAGCACGCTTCTCATTGAATGACGCCAGCAGACAGCTGATACGAAGGCCACGGTGCATGTACATACTATGCACATTTGTTCGATTCGTTCGATTTTACGGCGTGTTGGTTCTTGCGCGTACCTACATACATTTACGCTTAGCTTCTTACGTAGGTATTCGTAAGAGGAGGATGATAAGAAAAGGCTGTCGAAGACAATCGTTTATCTCGAAGTCGCGGCGATCGCCGCAATCCTCTGTCAAGGACAATATCGCTCGTGTTTCCAAGGCCACTCTCACTCCGACAGCGCTACCATTCAGTCATTTTAAATTACTTCATATCACTTTTTTTTTACAAGTTATTAAAAAAATCGTTTAAAATGAATTACTGCAGTCACTTTTTTTCCTGAGTTGACCTGAAATTTGTAAACTGTAAGTAATTTATATTTTGTTATCTCGTCTGATAATAATTACTCTCTTACTGTTGTTCACAGCATCAGTTAGTATGGTCTGATGAATGTTCGTGTGATTTCTCATGTCACGCGCAGAAACATCGCTGAATGCGAGTGAGATAACATTTCACAAGGAGACTCAACGCCTGTCAGTTGCATTCAATCTGTTCGAATTGACGATCTCGATACAATCTCATTCACATGCAGTTGTACTCAAGCTCTCAATCCCATAAACATTCGGATTTTACTTTGCATCTTGCGTACTGAATGTACTAGACAAGCGACATGGTTTTCCAGATAGAAACAAAATAACAAAACTTAACTTTTGCGAGAACTTTTATTGTCCGATATTTAAAAAATTGTTTTTAATTTAATTTTAAAATATTAAATTGATTTGTAATTACCAAATCAAAAAATATCTATTTTAATATGCAATTTTAATTTTAAAATCATAGACTACAAAAATAAGACTACAAAATATTAGTGCAAACTTTCAGAAATCAATTTCTATTCAATTTATATTTTTTGCTGGATAATTATCTTTAAAATGAATCGTTGTTTCAACTTAATTGTTCAATGATTTTTTTCGTTTGAAGTTCATGCTATGAAAAAAAATTTACTACGTAAACTAAACTTAAACTATTCAAAACAGGAAAATAAAAACAACTGTTTTTATTTGCTTAACTGATTTAAATTATTTTAAAAATTTATTGAAAAATCATTTTTTAGTACTATTTCAATATTTGAAAGGTAACTTTTTGTCATCCTTTTTTTCTTAAAAAGCAGTAACTTCATTTCTTTTAATTTGCTGACTGAATGACGGCGCTGTACTCCCTGAGTTCACTTTCGTACGAATTCACTTTCGGGCGTATTAAAAATGAAATATATTAATATTAGCGTGACAATTTATTTTTCATAAAAATAACAATTTCAGCTCAAACTCTTTATCTTTAATTGCTAATTTATCGTTCAAAGATACATTAACTTCAATTTATTTTTTATTAAGGAATAGAGAATTATCTTAAAATCAAACTTGCATTAATGTTAAAATTATATCTCTTATCTGAAATATTTTAATATCTAAATATAACTTTTTTGCCGAAACAAAATTTTTTTTCAAAATTAGAATATTATTTATTAACATCATTATAATTATTTTTTTTTTAAGTAATAATTGGGTAACGACAACTTTATATTATCTTATTTGTAATGTTAATGATAAGCAGTTACTTTTTTTGGATAACGATAATGAATATAATCATTACTTTGTATATGTACAATAAATATGTATGGAAAAATATGTGCATTAATTTTCTTTTAAAAAAAGAAATATTATGTTTGACTATTGCAATTAATCACAATTATTTTAATCTATACAGCACTATAAATTGTGCTGAATTAGTCAATTAATAATGATCAAGATTATTGCCACTCTAAAAAAGGAGTCATCAAAATTTAGTAAAAAAATAACAGAAATTATACGATTCATTATTTTTTGTAATGATAATAATAACAAACATTACTTGTTAAAATCACAAGTAATGAATTATTTTTCACAAAAAAAGATAACAAAAGAAGTTACTTTTATAAAATAAATAATTTTCTCAATCCTGATTTTTGCTCTCAATTTTATACCTTCTTTCAATTTTTCTTTTTAGTTTCGGTACATGTTCGTATTGGGAACTTACGATTATAAGATCAAAATTTTTTATCGCCAGACTTTTAGCAGTAATTAACATATCTAATGAATACAACTGACACTCTACGATATATAGCGATAATATGTATAACAAGCGAGACTGTCATCGTTTGAGCACGCGACGTGATAACGTTGGTTGGCGTGAAAAAAAAGCCAGTCTGTATATCGGAGCAGTTTTGATATTTTTCACGATGTGATCAGTTAGTTCTATTCCATTATAAAGTCGGGGACTATCACTTACATATACATATCTAAATTTGAGTAAAATTGTCGCGTACTTTGAATGTTTTTCCGCGCGCGCGTATCGGTTATCAATAAAATCAACAGCTGATAATCAGTTTAAACACAACATTCTGGCTTGTTTATGTAATTCTCTTTGCGCGCGTATGAAATTCCTGTTTCTCATTTTAGATCGTTTCACGCATTGTATGTTAAAAGAAATTATTGCAAAATCTCGGGAAAAAAATGAAATTTGAAAAGTTAGCTTTATATTGTACGTCAAAAAGAAAAGTGAAAAATTTCCTTCTTTTGCTGTTTCTATTTTTAAATTTTAGATTATTCTTAAATAATCAATATATTTTTTAAATAAAATTTTATTTAAACTCTCTTATATTTAAGAAAATATAATCTTAGATAGATTAGAAACAAAGAATTTAAATAAAAGAAAAATTTCTTTTATTTAATTACAAAAACAAAGTTTTATCAATGAGTTGTTTTAGCCTTAAGTTAACTATTAACGATTTTCCATTATATTGAAATAATCCAAAACTAACAAATATTTGTTACATATTTTATCGTTTTGTAATATTTTAATATATGTAAAAAAGAAATTAAGAAAAAAGGAATTCATAATATAACCAACATTCGTTTGTCATGTACATTACTACAAATAACATTGTTTAATCTGATACAAATAAAGATACATATATACTTTACATAAATAAATCTATATATATTTGTATTTCTATGATACATAAATACTGCATATTCTTTGGACAAAGGTGAAGTAAATATTATTATTGAAAAATTGTTTGAAACTTTTATTGTTTCGTGTGTCTACTTGATACATTTGAAAAAAGATGAAAGTGTGAAAGAATCTGTCTATGAGACACTAAAGAACTTAATAGAGCATGACGTACTATCAGTCGAGAATTAAATTTAGAAACATATATCTATAGGTACATGTGTAATGCAGTTGCGACGTAAAGAGTGCGATCGATATCCGCGTTGCATTCTACATTGTTGCATTCCGCTCAAAGGTTTTTAGCTACGATTTGTAACGAATAAAACATTCGATAACGTTGTTGATGATATCATGCCGGTAAAATTATTAATCTCTACTTTAGACAAGAAAAGTTGCATCGTAGATATCAGTCAAAATAGCAGAGAACATGACTCTATAATCTCCAAGATGCAAATGTGATATCAATGCACATAAGATGTTCAATAAGTTCAATCCCGAGAAATTCTTTAACAAATTTATTCGTAATTGTTTCTCGTAGGAAAAATTTTTGGGGAAAATCATTTTTGCATATATACGCACAGTGACTAATATATTTTTTATACGCAGATATAGATGTATTATAATAAAATTTTAGAAAAATAAGATTTAATTAAATTTAAATAAAAGCTAGCTATTATTGCCAAAAATATTGGGCACAAAACTATGTTTCGTTCGCTTATTTTCTTTATCTTTGAAATTATAAAAACTCAAAAATTTATTCTTCACAAAATGTTTTTATCTTCAATTAAAAAGCTATATAAGAAGCTTTTAGTATTAATATCTCAGTAAGAGAAAAAATCAGTCGAAGGATCTGTTATAAAAAAATATTATTAATCTTTTGAAGGATATTTGCTCGCGCGCGCGCGCGTGTGTATGTGTGTGTGTGTGTGTGTGTGTGTGTGTGTGTGTACAATTAGTTTTATTTAACGTTTGACTGTTTAATGAAGTACAATACTATTGGAAGCAAATATTCCTTGGAATAGTAAAAATAATAGAATAGTAAAAATAACAAAAAATTAAATAGCAAATATTCTAGTTTTATATTCATTATATTTTAAATAAATACATATGAAACATCATATAAAATAATTTTTTCTGATTTTCAAAAATTCGTCTCTCAAGAGATTAATTAAATATTTTGTGTTCCTCTCCTGTAAATACGTAGGTATTGATGTCCAATTTGGAATAATGAAAGCTTTCTCATATTTGAGATGAGCGTATTCATCAAGAGAAAGAAAAATGTAGATAAATATGTCCACCACTTAAGTATGTTAGCTGTGAAAAGTCATTGACACAAACGCAAACCTTTTGCCACGTGTAGCCTTGGAAAGACGTCTGCGAACGAGGCAATACAATTGTTATCTGTATAATATCATCTTTTGACGGTCCTTGAAACACAAAGACGAAACAGATAAAGTGAATTTTCGAAGAAAAGAGGAACTATACTAACAATAAGAGTTAACAAACAACACAAAGAGAAATAAAATTGTATTGTTTGTCTGTAAAATATTTAATTTATTAAAATAAATTTTAAAATTTATAAAAGTTTTATCGAGGGTGATATCTCATATCTCACTTTGATCATTATGTTTAAAAATAAATTACTATGAACTTACTCGTACGAATTATTATTTGTTATCGTGGATAACCAAATAGCTGATAACTGATGTGAAATGCCAAGATTCCGGCAATAATATTCGATATCTTTAATTGTATCGACATCGCGTGTGCTATTTGGTGGTAAAAATAAATAATGTAATAACAATAATAATTTAATGATATCAAATATGCAGCTGTATTCAATAACGTATTGAATATTAACAGTGATGGATTTTGAGATTTATAAATGCAATTTAATTTTGAGACTTATATGTATAGATAGTCTAATTCTCTAAATACTCAGATCTTAGTCTGTAGATAATCGAAAATCCATTACTGAATTGGCTTGAATAAGATCATTTGATGATTAATATCACTGGCATGCAATATATATATGTCGTTTCTTATCGTTCATTGGTCCGCATAAAGATAAATTTTCGATTTCTCTTTTTGTAGATGATTCTTAATGCAACTTACATCAATCTCTCACTCTCTTAAGTCAATTATTTTCTCATTTGTTACAAGAAAACAACAGCAAAAATATAGAAATTTCTTTTGTTATATTACACTGCACGATAAAAGTTATTCTGTAAAAAAAAAAAATTGAGAAAATAAATAAAAAGAGAAATAAATCTAAAATTCATAAGAAAGGAAAAGAAAAGAATTTTTACTGTAATAATACAATGTGTATTAATTTCTAATAGAAAAGAAATTCTCAAGAAATATATAACATATATATTATTTAGAACCGTTTATCATAAATTGAATAATCGTAATTTGTAAACGTCTAATATATCTTGAATGATATTTTTCTATTTATAATGAATGGTTACATTAACAATCAAACATTATTTCATAAATCTTTTTGTTTGATAAAACGTGTTAATAATATATAATTTTTTATATTGAAATAAATACAATATGTAGTAGAGATAATGTACTTATGTTGTTACAAATATTTAAAGTGAATAATTCTATTCTGATATTCAAACGTATTGAAATAAAGCATATGTAAAAATGGAATTAATTTCGTAATTAATTTTACCCATTTCGATTATTTGAATTGTGAATGAAATTTCCAATTACTTATTTGGGAACATATGTATGTATTCCTTATGCATAATACATTGGAATTTTATTATCGGTTAATTTAAATCTTTTACCTTCGATATCTAGACTTTATTTCTAATATTAGCGTAATGTATTGTGATAAATGTGCATTACAATAACGTACACAATAATGATTTGTCAGGCATTATTATCAGAAATATGTAATATACATAAAATTTCAGCATGCTATGCATCCAAGAGGAGCTGGCTCAGCTGAGTGAAATCGCGGGAAGTCCTGAACGGCTAATCACCGAACTGCGTGAAGTTCAATTGCCCAATAGTAATCATCTCAATTTCGCGAGTAACTCCAGTGACGCTGCGACAAAATGTGTTCCCGAAACGGAAAGCATCGATTCTCAACGATCGAGTTGGGTCGAAGGCATCTTGGGATGCATGCGTCCTGTTTGGACCATGCTATCGAAGGCTGCTATTAATGAAAAAATTAAGGGTCTTTCAAGTAAGTTATGTAAGTTTCAATGTGGCTTTTTTACCTATTATTTTTTCTCTTCTTTTTAAATTAATTGTAGTGGGCCGAAAATCTTAAATATTTTGTATAAAACTTTGTTTTATTTTACGTGCAGTAGAAATTAATGGCTAAGTATTATTCTTATAATCACTGTTCTTAATGAGTTTTATGACTATTCTAAAAATCATTCGAAGCAACAATAATAGATTAAATCTATAATCTGCAAGATTAGTTTTAAATTTAACTTTGTATTTAAAATCAAATTTATAAATTATATGATTTTTTTGCTTTAAATGTTTATAATAATTGTAATTTTGAAAAGATTTTTGTAAATTACATTTAGAAAAATTTGTACGAACTGCTTTTTTTAGCAGACGATTGGGAGATAGCTTTCGAAACAATCAGCGAGCTGCAATGGCTCGGATCTGGGGCTCAAGGTGCAGTATTTAGTGGTAAATTAAATAAGGAAATAGTAGCTGTTAAAAAGGTAAAAGAACCGAAAGAGACTGATATACGCCATTTGCGGAAACTCAATCACCCGAATATTGTACACTTCAAGTAAGACCCACTTTCTTTT
>NW_017259306.1:2283870-2292745 GCF_001594045.1 Atta colombica | reverse complement strand
ATTATATACTATATATTATATAGTATATACTATAAAAATAATATTTACTATTAAATTCTCACTTGATGTTTACAGAGGAGTGTGTACAAAACCTCCTTGCTATTGCATAATAATGGAGTTTTGTCCATTTGGACCATTATATGACCTTCTAAGAGCTGGAGAACCGGTTCCTCCTGCTAGATTGGTGTCATGGTCAAAACAAATTGCTGCAGGGATGGCGTACCTTCATGCTCACAAAATTATACACAGAGATCTCAAAAGTCCAAAGTAAGTAAACAATAAAATGAATATTGAAATTTTTTGAAAAAATATGGTTAACATTTTTATTAAGAAAAGAAAAAATTGATTCCAAAATTAGCTACCCAGTAAATCAGAATGGATTAAAATGAAATGAAATTTTATTTATCCGAATGCATATTTTAAATAAAAAAATCTTTCTTTTGAATTCAATTGAATTTAATTGAATTCAACTGGAATCAATTGGATTGAAAAAACTGCATTTCCTATTCAAAATTTTGAATCGAGAAGTATTTACGAAGCTAGAAAAGACTGATATTATTTTTAGATTGAATAGAATAGAAATGTTTTTATTCCTAAAAATAAATAATACATTCGGATTAAAAAAGATTTATTTTAACATTCGCTCGAATGCATAGCTATTTCAATCTATTCTCGTTTATTAGCTAATTCATGAATGAGACGACATAGTTTAATATCTATATATGAGACCAAAATTAGAAATAAAAATTGGTATAAATTGAATTGACAATCTTTTGTAGATAAAGTATATTCAAAATCCACAACAATTGTAGAATAACGAGAAAATTATCGTATTTATAGTGTTCTAATAGGACAAGGGGAAATAGTGAAGATCAGTGATTTCGGCACGAGTAGACAATGGAATGAGATTAGCACAAAAATGACTTTTGCTGGTACGGTGGCGTGGATGGCGCCGGAGGTAATCAGGAATGAACCATGCTCAGAAAAAGTAGATATATGGTCATACGGCGTCGTACTATGGGAATTACTGAGTGGCGAAATACCTTACAAAGATGTGGATTCCTCTGCTGTTATGTGGGGAGTGGGCAGCAATTCTCTTCATTTACCAATTCCCACCAGTTGTCCGGAGGGATATGGGTTACTGGTAAAACAGTGTTGGTCAGCCAAACCACGTAACAGGCCTTCCTTTAAACTTATTGAGATGCATCTCGCTATCGCAGCTGTTGATGTACTTTCTACGGAGCCCGAAGATTATTTTAAGGCACAAGTAGGATTCATTTTTCTCAACATAATGCATTTCAAAAATTTAAGCTTAAAAAAATTGTATGATATTATAAAATTCAATATCTATGCAAAGCATAGGGAAGACCGGATCTCGTTGATATAAGAGGCAGATTGGCATTGCGTTCCGTTTATGTATTTATGATAAAGGAAACAATGGAAAAGTTACTGCAAAATATTTCTTTTACAGCATAGGTACTTCTCTTTAAGTTTCATTTAAATCAAATAATTACAATAGAAAAAGAAAAAAGTTTGATTCAAGAGTAGACAAGTTTTTGACAAATTTTTGAGCATTTCATAATTTCATATTGATGTCCTTTAGCTTGCGAAAGTAATCTAAGCGATGTATTATTAGTTAAAAGAAAAGTGATTGTTAATATATAATATGGTATTTTAAGTAACAATGGTAATTTGTTATGATAAAATGATTAAAATCGGACGTGTGCAGGGGTGAGAAGCGTTGGCTCATATCATAAAAAAAGATTAGATTAACTTGTTGTATTGCATGTGTAAGTATTTAATTACAATTTAACTTTAACAAAACGCTTTTTTTATTTTTCTGTTCAACATTTTGCTATTTTGATCATTATAAAATAACTTTGAAAGGTACAATTTTTACTAAAAAGTATATATCTACTTTCTAATTTCTATTTCTATTATTTTTTTATTTATGTTTTTATTAATATAGAGTTTATAATTAATATAGAGTTTATTGTTAGAAGTAATTTATACTACGATATGTAAAAATTTGAGCACGAGCGTGGCGTAGAAGGTAGCACGAGACTGCTATGCCAGAGATCTCGCCAGATTGATCCCAGGCAGATTCAAAGAATTCACGCGCTCATAGCTTCTCTTCGGTGCTCTGATAAACTACCAAGAATATCTATTGCCAAGAAAAACTTCTCAAAAACTGCCGTTCGAAACCGGCGTTAAAATTGTAAATAGTTTCGTATGCTCGGTGTACGACCTACGTGTGCACGACAGACATACATATAAGAGGTAAAAACAACGGCGAAAGACGTTATAAAACTGAAAAAAAATTGTGTGTGTGTGTGTGTGTGTGTGTGTGTGTGTGTGTGTGTATCAATTTATCTCACATATATATCGAGGCAAATTAATTACAATAATATGTTCATTTAATACAATTTCATTTAATGCAAAAAAACTATACAGTGTACAGAACCATTATTGGTATGAAAATGTAGAGAAAGATTCTCTCTCATCATATCGACATATTTTATTATAATAATTAATTGTTTAAAAAATCTAATGCCAAAATTAAAATTGCTAATGCCAAAGTAAAAACTGCCAACGAGACTCGGTCTCCACGCAAAGGTATTTTTTTATTATATATTATTTAATTTATAAATATAAAAAATTGTGTATTTTTTAAATGCATTATTGTATTATAGTATTGCGTAATAACTTTATCTTAATTGTATATTATTCATAAACACATTAAAAAATTCTCATTTGTTTCTTTTTTTTATTATGTATTTTTGTTATGTATTGTATCATAAAATTAATAACATTTAAATTTTAGCAACTTTAACGATTAATGAAATAAGTAACGAATTGTTTTCTGTGCCATCTTATCAAAAGATAATAACGAAATTTTCTTACAGCAATCTTGGAAGAAGGAAATACAGGAACACATGCAGCACATGCCACTATTTACTAATACCGATCCACGTTTCGAGGCTGAGCTAATCCGACGAAGAAAGGATGAATTACGACACGCTCAGGACGTCAGGGAACACTATGAGCGCAAACTCGAACGCACTAACAACTTATACTTGGAATTGAACGCTATTCTATTGCAATTAGAATTACGCGAGCGAGATGTGATAAAGTGAGAAAAATATTATTACATTTTAATATACACATAATTAGAGAGTCGGTTTTCTATGTAATATTCACGCTATATTTTGTATATAATGTATATATGATAGATGATGTATCATATTATACTCTTTGAATTTTTTTTTAAATATAGACGACGCAGTATCGCTTTGCATAACCGCTTTGCGCTTACGAGACAGATAGCACAAGACTGCAACCAAAGTCGCACATTTGGAAATAAATGTCTGGTTTGTCTCAGGAGAGAACAACAATCAACAGGATACAAGCAGTACAAGAAACGTCTTGTCCGTCCTTTATTGAAGGCTCAGGAGAGACTGTATCGCAGACGGAATGGCACAGTACAATTCTCTACTTCTTCGACGCCTACTACTCCTCCTTCGCCTACGGATTCACCACAGAGCCCCGTTAAAGCTACCATGTACACGCAACTGAATGAATCCAATCAGCCGGAAACTGTTTTAGCATCAAACAATAGTTTCAAACAACGTAAATACAGGCATCGTAGAGTTGGTTCGGGTGGTTGTGGTGTAAGTTCCAGTCCTAGATCGAGTCCTCATCGTGAGAGAAAGGTGAAAATAGAATAAATAAATAAATAATTAAAGAGATAATTTGAATTTTTGCTAGTTGTTAAATCTGTTAATTTCTTATATTCTAATAATTAATTATTAATTCCGTCACTATAGAAATCAAATAAATTCACACAAGAATCATACAAGCATTTAAGTCCTCAGTTACGTATGTAATCCTCAGAAATGCGCGCCGAAATAATTTTTCGATCTTGAAACGCTAACTACTAAATTACAATAATATAATATTACGAGTTAAATTGATTAGCAATTTAACAAATTTTTGAATGCTCATTCGCATCTTAATAATGTGGAATGACATATTAAAATCTGTAAATAATTAATTCTTATTGTGAAAAATATTATCTCGGCCGGGAGTCGGATCTCTTGCATTCCTTCGTACGAGCGTTCTAAGCTTTTAGACTACCGAGACTCGCACGGAATGCAAGAGATTCGAGTTCAACTCCCGGTCGAGGTAATATTTTTCGCAATAAGAATTAATTATTTACAGATTTTAATATGTCATTCAACATTATTAAGATCGTTTTGAAGATGTGAATAAGCATCAAAAATTTAATTAAATTGCTAGTCAATTTAACTCGTGATATTACTGCGATAGTTTAGTAGAATTAGCGCGTTTCAAGACTAAATATTTCGGCGCGGATTTCTGGGGATTACATACGTAGTATATAAATTCACACAAAAATAATACAAGCTATAGAGGTATTTAAGATCTAGCTAGACCTTTAAGGCTTTGATTTCTACAGTTTGTGTTATCACATACATATACGGTCCTATATTATTTAATTCCTTAAATTTAAATTTTTAATAGAAGTTTGTATTTGAAAATGTATACATCTTTTGTTAGAATGATTGAGATCTAATTTCGTGATGAATAGTTTACCATTACGTATCTTAAAATATGTTTTTAATTTCTCAAACTTTTAATGTATGTTATATACGATTAATAATATATGATTTATAATTATAGAGTGTAGAGGTACCTGCCAGATTCATTGATAGCCACACACAAACGGACATCCTGGACATCAGTGAAACGGATCACATCCCGATAGCGAATGTAACCCTTTCTTTACCTCTAGAAAAATCCTCTTTGGATCTCGTCAGAAGACATTCATTGAACAAGCAAGTGACGGAATGTTTAAATGGGAATCCAATTTTGCCGGAAACGCACTATCCGATGCAAACTAGTTCATGTTCCAGTCCTGAGCACTTAAATGAAAATAACGCTAATGGAAACGAACGTTTGAAAGATTGTAGCGACGACGACAATCTTGAAACTCTCGGCAGAAAAGTCAGCGAAATTATTAATGCGAATCGTCTTATCATTGACAATGGAAACGGCGATGATGTCATAATTTCTCATAGGTATGACATAATATCCGTGAACACATGTCTTATTTCAGTTATAAAATTTGTTAATTCTTAAGTACATAGTAAATCGACGGTGTTTATATCAACTAGTGATAATATAATTAAATATTTAAAGAATATTATAACTTATACTTAAGTCTAAAATAAATATGTAAAAATGTACTTTATTTGATATTTATTAAACTAGGTTTTTATTAGTTATTTTATTATTCTAAAAATCTTTCATTAAGCAGAAATAATTTTTGAAATCAGACTACTTCAATATTGCATAAAATGCATTACATTTAAGGATTAACATTGATAAGTATAATTCAATATTTATTAAATTAATTGAACTTTGCAGTAGGAATAAAGAAGATTCGGGCAAATTATCCGGGCACTATGTAGAACAATCCGAAATTAAAATACGAGCCTCTTCGGATAATACGGATGATCGCGAAGATGATGCTTGTGAAGAAAGCTGGTCAGATGAAGAGGGAGAAGATCCAAGCTATACTTATAATTATTCCTTAAGACGAAGAAGGTATTCTAATCAATAATGAATACAATATTTTTCCATAAGTATTTTATATTTTATAGCTATATTAAAAGATTCAATGTAATAATAGTTTAATTCGTACTTTTTAAAAGTTAATTTTTGAACATTTTACATTTGAAAAAATTAATTTAAATATGAACTTATATGTATATCAAATAATATCTTGTCAACTTCTTGAAAAAAAATTAGATCTTTTCTGCAAAATTTTATGATATAAATTTTTATAAAAAAATTTTCGATTTTGTTTATTTTTTAACAACTATTTAAATTTTTACGTTTAATAATAAGAATCGTTTTGAAAATATATTCTCTTAAATATATTCTTTTAAATATATGAAATATATAATATATTCTCTATTATATAGCATCGCAAGGAGGCCAATCGGTCCCGGATGCAGATTACGAAGATCAAAACTAATAACACCCGGGAGAATACAGGGAGCATTAGCTTCTGATGAGGAAAATACTTCTGAATATTCGCATCCTCCGTCCAGTCAGACTTCCACCTTAGAAAGTAATCCGGATGTTCAAAGAGTTCTTCGTAATATACATCATTCCCAAAAAGTAAGTAAAATAATTAAGTAAAGTGAATAATATTTAATATTAATTAATAATAAGAGAAAATATAAAGAAATTTTTTATCTATAATTTATTATTATGCATTGTTACAAACAAATTACCACATGCGAACAACAATATATCAATTTTTGCAGAAAATAAAGCATATTTGCATATAAATAATGTATATAGTAATACGAAAATAAAACATTTGCAAATTGATATATTATAATATTTAAAAAAATATAAGTGAACATGTCAAGCAGTTTTAAAGTAAATTTTTCACAATTTTTTTTTAACATTTTAGTTTTTCGTGAATAATAAAACTTTATAAATATATTTTATACAAAACTAAAAAAGCACATATTTAATTTAAATATAGAGAAAGGAAATAGACGACGTTTCTGACACATCGAGTCAATCGGAAACGGATGAAGTCAGTGAAGTTACAATTGCATCTCAACCGGCGAATGGATCTATGAAGATGGAAAGCCGAATATAGATTAGTTATTAGTAT
The DNA here is from genome assembly GCF_001594045.1 of Atta colombica. NCBI lineage: Eukaryota > Metazoa > Arthropoda > Insecta > Hymenoptera > Formicidae > Atta > Atta colombica. Next base: position 2,286,027 of record NW_017259306.1, on the reverse strand, counting down.
AATTTTTATATCTGATTTATGATCGGTTTATAAATTAGAGTTACTGCCTGAGTGAAATTCAATAATCACATCATTTTTCATTCTGTAACTTATGTTGCATTTGTAGATATCTATTCATATATGTATACACACACACACACATACATACAACACACGCACACACCCATCCACCTATATCCTGACATACACATATATATATATATATATATACACACTTGCATTCACATAATCATCTTCATATAAAACATATGTACATACATATATTAAAAAGTATATAATATTATTTAGGAAACAAATGATTCAACAAGCAAATAATTCAAGAATAATTTGAGACTACATCCTTGATTGATTATTAAATTCAAATAGTTTTCGAAAACATTCTTAATCAATATTTGATCAGTTGCCAAGATACATAAATTGCTATAAAATCAGATTAATATTGCTCAAGTTTATTTGAGTTATACGCAAAATTTTTTAGCATATACAACATGAGTATAGATGTAGTGTAATTCTCATTCAACAAATCTAAATATTGCTTCGAAGGATATTATTTCCTGTGATTACATTAATATGATTCGAAATAGCTACATCGGGATTTTTATGCTTAACACTCATAAATTTATTATAATAATTGTCATTCTGTAAATTATAAGCTGTGCCCGTATACTCTGCAGATAAAAAAAATCATATATTTAATTCTTCCATGATATCTAATATTTAGCATTCATAATCCTTTTTCTGAATATACATATGTACTCTAAGTCACAAATTTAATTTCAAATTCAAACTGTGCATACCCATTGCTATAGAAATAAGTTTTGAAAAATCCAGGCAGTCAACAATTCTTTAAATTTATATATTTCCTTGTTTATGTATGTGTTTATGTTTGACGAAATGGAAAGGCAGCTGTAAATAGTAAGATGCCTTCATAGTTATGAAAGCATCTAGTTGATGATATTATGTACGTGCACAGTTTAAATGCATTTTCTTAAAGAAAAGGAATTTAATGAACCTCTCGAAACAGAATAAAATGTACAACGTAATGATAACAAATTTTATTATGACATAAGTGCCTATGGCAATTTGCATGCATCGACGGTGTCGAAATGTCTAGTGAAAGTTAGAGAATTGATAATAATACGCAATTTAGTCTTTGAAGCATGTATTGAAAGATGTTGTACCTGTATGATCTTTTATATTTGCAATATATTATGGATACGAAGATGTTAGGCAAAAATCGAAAAGTAAGGAAAAATACAAAAATGCGAAACTTCCTTCCTCGGAAGTTACTATATTTACAATAGGAGGGTACATATTATGCTATCGTATGTATTTTCCAAAACATGCTCATACGTAAGAAACTTAATTCTTTTTTTTTACTTCACAGCCAACAAAAGTCAGAGAGCGTAAGTCTATAATGACTATGTACTTATTAATTTCAGCCTAAGCATTTAATGTATAATTTAAGAAGTGAGTTGTATTACGCGAAATAGTTAAATAGTGGTGCAGGTTACGCGAGTTTCAAAACGAAGCTCAACAATAGCACTGGACTGCACGCGAACCTCATACTCATTCCGCGAACTACTGGTACTAATAATTATTGTAAGTTCTATCTCTCTGTTCCATATGCATGTGTCTACGAACTATTTCGTTTACTCGAAAGGAAAGAAATGATGTTTTGCATCCATCTATTGTACCTGCTTTGAAACTCAAATTGCCTTAATGACAATTATATACATCTGTATCTGTAAATATAGACAATACAACGGGAACTTAGTGAATAAGCGTAAAAAATAAAGTAGAATAACGATTTTGATGTGCTCATCTGAACGAAATAATTTACGAGGCATATTATAAATAGAGAGAGATGTACTTTGTAGTAATCATACGTATTGTATCCATCATACTTATGCGAGTAGTTGCATAAATTGTTCCTTTTTGTGCAGTGGCAGCTAAAAAACTGACTAGTTCTATTATTATATAATAATAGAAGCAGTACACAAAATTTGTGTTATAAAATAAAGTTGATTTATACAACATTTTATATTTCATTCTTTGTACAAATCCAACATATGTATTGCGTCGCATATAAAGATTATGTGAACAGCTAAAACGTAATAATATTCAAAAGTAAGAATATCTTAAATATATCATTTT
>NW_017259306.1:2278724-2283770 GCF_001594045.1 Atta colombica | reverse complement strand
ATCCTGAAAATTAAACTTTAAAGAATCACTTATTTATTTTACAAAGAAAAATTCATAAACTTCATCTAAATAATCATCGAAATAATTGAAAAAATTAAGTTTTCGAATTCTTTTATTTTATTATTTGATTTGCAAAAGCTGTTGAGCATTATGGCTTGAATATAATATCACATACATTTAATATCTATATCTAATCCATCATTTTACACATTAGAAGCTTTTATAATGAAATCTCATTTATATGAATAAAATTTAATAATTTAGTTAAATGTTAGCTCTTTAATGCATATGTAGCACACATTGGAATTTATTTATTTACATATTATCATATTAGAATTCGATTAAAAGTCTCTGAGAGCGTAAATAAAAGATCCGAGTGTGTACATAATTGGTTTACATGTGCTATATCATTAAATAGAACATGCACAATTGTCAAAATACGAAAAATAAAAGTTATTTTGTATACAAATAAAATATCTCTTCTTTTTATAAATATAGATTTAAAAGTTTGTACATGTTAATTTTCAAAACAGATGAAGAGAGTATAAAGTATTATTTATTATAAATCATAAAAATCAATTTTGATCGAAAATCAATAATGATTTCTCTTTAATCATTGTTAATTATATCTTGATAGGAGTGTAAAAAATTCTTAAATAATTACAACTAACTGATCATAGCTAAAACATAAGTCTTTTTTTTGTTATATCTATTGAGGTAATGTAAAATCCTATTCACATAGATTATTTTCACCCCTTTCTTGAAGAGACAGATAAACCATAATTAATTTCAAATAAATAAAACTGTAATTACAACAATCTTTTTTACAGTTTAGAAATTCTACCAATAGAATGAACTACTTAGAAATTCTGCGGTAGATTTATATAAAGATGAAGCGCTTTGCTTTAAACCAGTAAATAATGACACAACTCCCTCCTTATCATCTTCTTCTTCCTCTTCGGGCAAGTAATCAGGCAATCCTTCGCTGTCGGAATCGCCTACTTGTATCTGAAAAAGATTCATCATATTCAATATGAAACATCGTGTTTAATTTTTTAGAAACAAAAATTACATTTAAAATATGAAACACATCCGTCTATCGTATAAAAACAGACTATAAATCATAGTAATAGCTGTAATAATGATCTTTACCAATGTTACAAGAAACTCTTGATTAAATTTGTTTTTCATAACCAATCTTGCTTCCATATTGTCCGTATGTTTGTCGATCGCTTCCGCAATCTGTTTAGCGGTGACATAATTCAAAGTGCGCATAGTTACACGTTGATGCTCTACATCAACAACAAGCGAAATAAGACCTTCAATTCTTATTAATATCCCTTCCAACTCGGCTCGGGTCTCCTAATTATTTTGATTATTTTATTACTCTCCAATGTATAGCTAGCTATTTTTATAATTATGTTCTCACATATGATATTAATAAACTAAAATAGATGCATATTCTTGAGAGGCTTCCACGGGTGCTTTCTATATAAAGATTATGCATTTCGTAAGTTTTCTCTGTGTCCAGGGGTTCGATTCTGTCAACTTCAAATGATCTGTGAACTTCAAACAAAGTCAAAATTACAAAAGCGAGCAAATTTAGTAGGTGTTAACCAATGAAATAATCAGTATTCTAATAAATTCGCTCATTTTTATAATTTTCACTTCATTTCAAAATACAGAATCAATCTCCAAATTCATTCTTGGAATGTTTTGTGAACCTTACAGTCTACTTCATCAGGGCGAGGAGCAGCTTGATAGTATCATGAACTGCAAGGTTTGTTTTTTTTTCACGAAATGTTGGCATTCCAAGAATGGATCTGGACACAGAGAAAACTCGCAAAACGCATAATCTTTATAAAATAGATACAATTACTTACTGGTACTATTACTTACTGGTAATAAACCCTGAACATGTAAAACTATTACATGTGTTTTCAACTTTTTGGGTTCTATAACTCGCCTGCAACGACTGCGCAAATTATATATAGGCGGTTTCATACGCTCTATGTCATTTTTGACATGCTGCGCTCGACCGGCTATCTTTGGTTCATTCAAGCTGTACTTGTTAATAATTCCCTCCAAGGATTCGCGCACACCAAAAGTAGATGTAATGTGTATATAATTGTCTACATTTTTAACAAATATCTCCAGAATATCCAGAGCTAAATTAACCACATCTAAATCAGGTACTTCTAAAACGTACGCTATGTATGATAAGACTGTCTTATCCTGAAATAAACCAATCAGCAATAATGTATTCAGTAAACAAAATCTTAATAGTAATTGATAGTAATGTTAGCAGTTTGCCAACAGATTTAAGGACAGGACATATTATGACAGATTGACATAAAGTTGTTCGACCAGCAAAACCTGTGTCGATCATATATAATTTGATAGCAGGTATCAAAGTTTCTGTTATTAATTTCTTATAATATACTACTACTCCAAATTTTATCTATTTTATCTTTCTTAATTAAATAAAGAAGAATAAAAGTTTTAATCTTTCTTCCTAATCTTTTAAATATTGGACTTAACAATAATGTTTCATGGTTTAAAATTTCTATATGTATAAAGAGAACATAGTAGAATTAAAATAGAATTTAGTTGTATAAAAGATACATACAAAAATTTAGATTGGCAAATAGCTTTTGAGCAATAGTGTATTTTATTAATTGATTATCATTATGTTATATTTCCACTGGCATTCTGCTGGAAAAATTTATAAGACACTTTATAAAATTTTCATATAATAGAATTGACTATCTGGGATCTATCTTGCTTCATTTTCATGAATTGGAGTATTCACCTTCAGAATCGTGTCATGGTTCGCAAAATCGTCCGCGAGTTTCCTGTATGTCTGGAGAGTCTCTTGCAGCTCCCGCGGGTCCACATCTACGACCTCGTCTACATCTACGTCTACGGAATCCTCTCCGTCCATTGTCCACAAATGTTACGTCGACATTAACGCTTAAGACTCGTGCGCGGCTAAATGAGATTTGCTTTTTAATAATGAAAGCAAACTGTGAATCCAGCGGAAATTCTCCCCATCTCGTAGGAAAAACGACGAAATGATTTCACTATTTTCTCTGACGAGCGATATTACGTCGCAACGGCGTCAATCTAATTTTCGTGTTCTAACCTTATCCGCAGAATCGTCGAGAAACCAACATATTGAAACGTACTCCGAATGTCGAATGGCGTGAATGAAAGAAAACTTTAGATTTTCACATTTAGCATTTGATTAAAATCAACTGAGACATGTCCTCGCATGCAAGTCACTGATATTCAAGTCAATATCGCTCTTATCTACTGAACCGTCTGAATGTTCTTTTATATATGATATATGACGGAGGAGAAGGGATGAAGAAATTAGTCGTCTTTCTGACTACCATGGATCGTGGATAACCAATCTTGGGATTGTAATATTACGATATTTAATTTAAAGAAACGACAATTATTTAATTGAGCTGTTCAATTCCTGTTACGTTTGCACGAAATTTACGATTGCAGAATGTGATAGATAGGATCATGATGGAAGGATAGGATAATAAATAAATTAAAGATGCAACGTAATTAAATCATAAATGTCGATATCGAAATAAATATATGGGCGCATGATATACATATTCCGGGTGTTCGTATGTGTAATATATATTGTATCTAAATATTGCTAAACATTCGTGCATTATATATTGCACGATTAATTATGATAGTTATTTTATTTTCCTTTCATAATTATTGCCATAGTTTTGTTTTTTAAAATGCATTTCGATATCGGAATATCTGTGGGCGCGCGATACATAATATCTACTCCGAGCGTGTGTATATGATGCATATTGTATCTCAAAATCGAATCTTATATATAGGATCGTCTTAAGATATCGTGAACCAACAACAGAGGGCTGTGTATTAGCATTTTAAGATTATTACAGCATATTGATTCTTAGACATTATTTAAAACGATCTTAAAATATTAAGAAAATTACTATAATATATCGGTCAATATTCGTATATTACATATATTCGTATATTACATATTGCATGATTATAACTTTGTTACTAAATATTAAACATCTTATTATTAATATTGTTGTCAATATCTTATATAATTATATTTTCATCTTACAATATTAAACATCAATATTAAACATTTTACTATTACAAAATATTATTAAAATTATGTTTTATTAAAGATAATTAATAGATATTATTAAAGTTTTAATTGTGAGCGTAAATTTATATAAAAAAAGATGGAAATATTAATAAATTATATTTAATATATGTATAATATAGAAATAAGTGTAATGATACTATAATATAAAGCATAAAAAATGATCAATTACAAAAAATATATATTTAAATCTTTCTATCTCTAATTCTAATATTACATGATACAAATGTTTATAATTTATACCATCATCGATGAAACGATATAAAATATAATAATAAATAAAGCTGTTTTTTGAAGCTACAATGCTTAGAATATTGATTTCGATTATTTTTAATTAATATTCTCTAATTGTATTAGATATTCTCTGGATATAATTATAAGAATTTAAAATTTATTAATTTTTCAAGCTTCATTCTTGCAATCCGGAGTGGCTGATTTGATTCTATAATGGTTTAATTTTATTCGTATTGATACAAATAATGAAAAAGAATTTGTATGTAATAAATATAACTTAAAATTACAATGTTCGACATATTTATCCAATTATATTTTTTAATGTTTATCTAAGTTTTTGATTTTTGAAGCTTTAAATTTTTACAATTTAATTTCATCAATTTAAAATTCTAAAAATTTTTTAAAATGCTATATTCTTAATATCTTAATTAATGTCCTCTTTTTCTTCTTGTCAATTATATTTTTCTAAAACTGACAGTTTTCGCAAGTTCAATTTTTCAAGATTTAAACTTTCAAACCTTAAAAAAGATCTTGAACATTTTTTAAATTCCAATTAATTCTATCTCTTTGCTGATTATATTCTATCGATATTCAATCGATATTCAATTTAAAAATGTAATTTCTCGATCAATTAA
>NW_017259306.1:2277320-2278624 GCF_001594045.1 Atta colombica | reverse complement strand
TATATATACAGAATGAATTTTTAATTTATTAATAAAAAATCATGGAAATTTAATTTAGAGACAATATATATTATTTAATTAGGATCTATTTTTAATTTCTCATTTGTCCCGTTCTCTTAGCCATATTAATACCAGCATTGCTTTTTAACATCTAGGATCGGTTCTTGATTGGTTATCTACTGCGCATTCGCAAGAATATAACATCCCTTATCCTTTATATCGCGAGTCATACGACCCCCTCAGCATCTACTGTGATTGCACGATCCGCCGTAGTCGACCGAGTCGACGGTCTCGTCGTTGAATGTCCGTGTAATTACAACGTAAGTACGTTCTGCCACGCCGTGAATACATTCCGCTGCATCTCGACATGCCCTTGAGATACTCCAGGATCGCCTTTTTTTATCGATCTGCTGCGGAAATGCGTGTGTGCGTCATGTTCGACGTTGCTACTTGTCACTGTCGTGACATATGTATCGGAACACCATAGAGTTTTAATTATCGATTTTTCTTTATTTTTACTTAATGGAAATTTTCCGCGCAGTGCACGTTTTATCCAATATAAAATTCTCTCGACAAATAAAAGTACATTCGATAACATTTTCCATTTAAAAAACATAATTGGACAATCTTTTTTTCTCTTCGATTAAGCAGAATGTTGATAAGCCGGAAATTGGAATCCTGTTTCAGGATCCGTCATCATGCCGTCGGTTCGCAGGATGATCCTGGGCCATGTTATGTCCGGCTTATACAACAAGATGTGCCGTCGGAAGAAGCTGGAGGGCGATTTGCTCGAAACCCCGATGAAGAGGTGTCTTTCCACCTTTGACATCACGATGCTCGGTAAATATATTTTTATAACTACAGCTTGAACGAAACTTTGTGACTAATTATAAAGAAAATATTTCTGGATGCCCTTTACTTCATTGTATTTAAATTGCTTTTACATTTTATTATTATTTGCCTTTTTATATTATTACTTTTGTGTAAAGATATTCATATTATTATTGTTTTTCTTTATATGACATGTGCGAGCGGTATGCAACTTGCCATTATATTACGCGCGCATTATCGCGGTGATGATAAGCATAATAGTCCGGAATAATAGCCTTGAATGAGATATGTCGCGTTAGACAACGATATACTATTAATAAAAGTAATCATAAAGTCATTGTGTTTTATAGAAGAATTATGCTTGAATTGAGATTAACTCACTCGACTCAAGTTAATAATATTAATTACGACCGTCCTGTACTTATGCCTTACAATAAAGTAGAAGACAAATTTTATCAAATTATTACAAATTT
>NW_017259306.1:2276257-2277220 GCF_001594045.1 Atta colombica | reverse complement strand
GTTGCATAAGAATAAATTGATATCAAAACTATTTATGCAAATTAAACTTGTTGACAATCTAACAACAAATTAGCGATAAGAATTAACCGATCAAAATCGAATTAAATCAAAATCTGACTAAAGCTTTGCTCAGTTTTTTATCGATAATTTGCTTTCATATTCTATTAGCAAATAGTATTTCATCAAGATTTCTTGTCTTAAAGAATATTTCTTGTCTTGTCTTGATTTTCAAGATAAGAAATTTTCTTGTCTTAATTTTTGACATTATATTTCTTATCTTGAATTCAAGAATCTTGAATTTCTTAATTTTTTAAGCAAAGCTCTTGTGGCTCTTTTTATTACGTCACGTCGTAAGAGACAATAAGAAAACATAGATACAAATTGAATGTCGATTCATCTCGTAGTTTACTATATTTAAATTCGTGTTTAAAAATATGTCTATAATGTTTATTATGCACAAATCTAGTAATAAAAATTAAAAATACTTCTCAAATTATCATTTTTAATATCATGAGATTACTGCCAAATGTAACTCTATTTCAGATCATTAGATTCCTAAGATTATTAGATATAATAATAATTATTATTATTACTATATTTTAATCATTCCTGATTTAATACTATTAGTAGAAGTACACAAATGTTTATACATATACTTTTATACTTACAATATACTTTTGCAAGTAATTTCTCTCGTAATATTAATTTTATATATATTCCTTTCTTGACTTATTGTCAGAAATCTTGGTTAATTTCAAGACAAGAAATTCTTGATAAGAATTTCTTGTCTTGAAATTAATTTCCAATTTCTTGTTTCAAGTCAAAACCAAGATATTTCTTGATTTCTTGAATTTCTTGATTTTGATGAAACACTACTAGCAAACTTTGTTAGCAAAACACAAACTTAATACAAACACAGCTGATGACAATTTGCTGAATATCGAATTTACCAGTAATTTGTAA
>NW_017259306.1:2267624-2276157 GCF_001594045.1 Atta colombica | reverse complement strand
TGTTATATATATATATATATATAAAATATTCAGCAAAATTGTTGACTGCAATTTGCTATATATATATATATATATATATGTATATATAACAAATCTAATTTCTACTATTTCCAGGCGTGGGTCATATGGTCGGTGCCGGAATTTATGTACTAACGGGAACGGTTGCGCACGATACTGCTGGACCCGGAGTGATCTTTAGCTTTCTTGTGGCTGGCTTCGCTTCCGTTTTGGCTGCGCTTTGTTACGCCGAGTTAGCTGCCCGAGTGCCGAAGGCGGGTAGCGCGTATGTCTATACTTACGTCTCCGTTGGCGAATTTTGGGCCTTTATTGTAGGATGGAACCTCATCTTGGAGCATATGATCGGTACGAGCCTGTTTCTTGTACAAAACTTAAAGGCTCAGGAAAGAAAAAAATGAATTAGATAAATCACCCTGGAAAATTTAATTCTTTGAATTCTTTATATAATTTTTCAAAATTTTTATGTACATTTCAGAATTTTTTCGTAATTTTGTATAATTTTATAATTTTTTAGAAAATTTTTTAATATGAATTCTGAAATATTCTAAATTTCTCAATTTATAATTTATAATATTTCCAAGAAAAATTTGTAAGATCTGAAGAAGTTTAAGGTATTTTTTCCAGAAATATTCATAAATTTTTAATATAAAAAATTCTAAATGTATAAGATATGAGAATTCTTTTTATCTCAAGATAAAATATCAAATTGTTGTAATTAGTAACAGAAAGTAAGAGAAAAAATTAAATCAGATTGATAATTAATAAAAGTTATTTTATCATATTAATTAGGCGCGGCGTCTGTGGCGAGGGCTTGGAGCGGATATGTGGATTCATTGATAGGTGGTGCGATTAGCAATTATACTCGCGATGTGATGGGTGGCTGGACTATGGGAGAACCACTGGGCACTATCCCGGATATTCTAGCTAGCGGATTATGTCTGGCTTACGCGATGCTTTTGGGATTAGGAGTGAAGACCTCAGCGACAGTGAACTCATTACTGACTATCATCAATCTCGTGGTGATGGCACTGGTCGTCGTTCTGGGTATTTATTACGCGGACATTACGAATTGGAGCAGCCAGAACGGTGGTCTTTTGCCATATGGATTCGGCGGCATAATCACAGGTAAGTTATCTGGAGTAGATTGTGTTTAAATAAACACGACGCAAAATATAGATAGATTTGTGATCTCTTTATTAAATACTTAATTATCCAGTAATTGCCCGATAATTACGAACGTAATAGAATTTATATATATAAAGAAAATAGTTTATATTATTTTATACACGTGTATTTGAATTAAAAGGACTTAATTACTGAAAGGAGTTAATTAAGATCCTTGACACATTATTCAGGTGCAGCAACGTGTTTCTACGCCTACGTCGGTTTCGATTCGATCGCGACTTCTGGAGAGGAGGCTCGCGATCCAGGACGGAGTATTCCGTTGGCGACGATACTCTCGATGGCGATAGTAACTGTTGGATACATGCTGGTCAGCGGCGCTCTGACTCTGGTCGTACCATATTGGGAGATTAATCCTACCGCCGCTCTTCCGGAAGCTTTTTCATCCAGAGGAATTCCATGGGCTAAATATGTAATAAGGTGATCAATTTGATTTTAATTTCTGATTTAATTAAAATTCTTAAAATATACTAATTAAAAATTGTTTTGTGCAGTGTGGGTGCTCTTTGCGGAATGACAACGACTCTATTCGGATCTCTGTTTTCCCTTCCAAGGACAATGTACTCCATGGCAAACGACGGTCTGTTATTCGGCTTTCTCGGTCGTATCAGCGAGCGCACGCAAGTGCCGGTGTGCAATTTGATCATAAGTGGACTGCTCAGTGCCTTAATTGCTTTACTATTCGATCTCCAGCATCTGGTAGAGTTTATGTCGATCGGAACTTTGCTCGCGTATACTATCGTGGCAATTAGCGTTGTCTTGCTGAGATATCTACCCGACCAACAACTTTCCGATCAATCTAACGTCGTTACACCAAGCAGTGGTTGCTCCTCGCCACCTACGGAGGAAGCAGATTCCAGTAGCATCGCATCTATCAAATCTGAAGTGAGTGCACCGCGAGTACTTTTAATAATTGCTTTATTGAAATTACGATGCCTCAATTGCAGCGTATGATATAATTTCAAAATATTTAGTTTTTGTAAAATGCAAATTTCGACAAAATATATATAAAAATCTCATCATAATATAACATTACGCTAGGCAATTCTTAGATTTTCTGGACAATATTATTAATATGAATCATTTGTATTGAATAGCTGCTGTATGAAGAATCCGGCAGATTTAAGCCGCGATACGCTTGGATAGAGGAATGGCTAGAGGATTACGATACTCGACATGTCATAACCGCTTGTCTAATTATCTATACAATAGCCTGCGCCTTTCTCGGTGCTTTTACGATGGTAGCATTCGAAGTAACAGTCCCGTTCACATTAGGCGATTATCTCTTTGCAGCGACCTATCTTCCATTACCTATTGGGAGTAAGCTTGTTTCAATTTTTTGATATAATAGAAGGAATATTGTTATCAATTTTATTTGTTTGTTGCTTGTTCGCAGGTCTTTTCCTAATTGGCGCTCACAGGCAAAATCCACCCACTGGGAAATTCCGAGTGCCGCTAGTACCTTTCGTACCTGCGTTAAGCATTCTCTTCAATGTGAGCTTGATAATGCACCTATCGTCAATGACATGGTTACGATTTTTCGTATGGATGTCGTTTGGTATGTTGATTATAATCACGCGTCATATGAATAGACATGAATTTTCAATGCAAAATTATAAATTTTAATGAATTCCAATTTCTATAATTTTTTTTGGCTCTTTCTCAGGAATGGCAATCTATTTTCTATACGGGATTCATTATAGTAAAGAAGCCGCCGCTACTCCAAACTCATATTCCGTTTTAATGGCCACCTCAGAAGCTGAAAAAGGCACAAAGTGGGGATCTACGTTACGAGTTAGTCCAAAGAATGACAAAATACCTATTCTGAATGACAAGGAACGTGTTGACTAGAAATAAGTTATACATTTTTATCAATTGTTTTCCTTACCTAGCTCGCCAGTGGAGTCGTGGAAGTAGCTTGAAATTTAAAACTGAAATAATGTTTAAGCTGTTAACAACAACAGACTGTACGTAAGATTGTTATGCAATGCGAATTATATAATACAGTCAATGAAATACAAAACACAACACGTTTAATTTTTAAGTTTTTTTAAATAAGTTTTAATATAGTTTAATATATTGTAGTTAATGCACTCAGCTACTTAAATGCCATAATATTATTTTATATATAAAATCTATTCTATATTTTTCATTTATTCATCACATTTTCTACTTCGGCGGCTCCACTTTACATGTTGCTTGAAATTCAAAGTTTATGGAATATATTTTGTAAATATCATCTTAGAGGACTTTTTAACTCATGCATTTTGAAATTTCCTCGAGAAAATTTTGTCTGGTACAAAAAACTATTTTTGGTACTTAGCTTTATCTTGTTCGACTAATCACGATAGTGATTCTTATAATTCCTATATTTTAAACTCGTATTTTTACTTCTTAACTCGATCAACGAATGTTATCGCTTTTTAGATGACTATTATTATTATCGCAAATGATGTGTTTTATAAAACATTATGTGTTGTCAGTACTTGTTGCTAGTATGAACTTGAAGAGTCTTAAGCCTATTCTACAATGTGCTTTTTGTTTCCAGTTTCTTTGCTTTTTTTATGTTGTCTTTTTGCTTCTTATTCAGTTTTTTGTTTTATATACTCACCTGAGATAAGAATTAATGAACTTCGAAAGAAACAAGAAATACAATTATTGATAAAATGGTTGCAAAAAAGTTAAAAGCAAAAAATAAAAAACAAGAAATAAAGAATATATTGTAGAACAGTTTTAGTTTATCTGTTTTATGTTTTATTACGCACAAACAAATTCAAACATCGATGGGAACTCATCGAATTTTCTCTTATTTCGCGTAGCTTGATTTAATATAAGTATCAATTAAGAATCCTGCGATAAAACATTTTTTTTTCGTCATTCCAAGAATGACCAAAAGCAAATATTTTGTTATCAATTAAATTAAAACTTAATAAATAATTTCAATAAATTGATATTCTAATTTGGTATAAATTTATGTTCGCGTAATTGAATTTAGAATTGTGTCTTCAAAACGGGTAGATCTAATACAAAATATAGAAGTTATGAATCTCATTCTTACAGCAATTTAGATTAAGATAATTTATATATATATATATCTTTTTTTTAACACACACACACACACACACACACACACACACACACACACACACACACACACACATATATATATGTTAAAAATATGTATTACTCGTTCTTTTAATTTATCAATCAATTTACTGCGTAAAGCTGAAGAGATAAGGACGCAACACATGCTTCGTGAAAGATTTCTACTAATATCAAAGATATTATATTTATTATATGTGTAATAGATACTTTACGTGATGCATTATTGTTTATTAATCTATAGTTATCTTTATTAATTTTATTAATCTACAATCTGTATGCATTATATACACGTTTTGTTGGATGATGGATATAATCGCATGGTGTTGCGTGGAAAGTATTCATATAACAATATATACATAATATCGATGTGTTAACGGTAAATTCGTCGAGCTGCTACAAGACGATAGGCATGCTTAAACGACGTATAGTTTAGTATCCAGATGAATTTATTTATTAAGAATTATTTATATTTTTTAATGTAAAAATAAGTGATAAATATAGATTAGCAATGCAAGTCTTCAAAGCAACATAGAGCGATATATCGCTTATTTGTTACAATAACGACATAACTTAAAAATTATCAGTTTTAAATTATTTGCAAAAAACGAATAAAAACAAAGAGAAAAAAACATACTTTAAAAGAATTTTATTCCTCTATGTTCAATTTTATAATCGCAAAGTTATAAAATTGCAAAGTTGCATTTTAAAATTAATATTACAAAATTTTAATGATCAAAACATTTAAACTGTCTGGAAAACTTTGTTTTTTTAGTTATATCGTTATAGCAGTAAGTAAGCGATATATTCTGCAACTAATTATTATTGCAATTAAAATGCGGATTCGTGTACAAAGTGATCTCGAACAGGGACATTAACAAACAAACGATTAAAAGTCCAAGTTTTATTTATAAAAATATTTCTCAGGCATAATTCTCCGCATCTTTCTTCAATAACTGAAACTTGATACAAAATCTTGCATGTAGATGTACATAAAAATAATCGCGTATAACCGAAAATTTAAATTTCTCACAGTTAATACAAATGTAATACACTCGTGTAATTAAATGTCGTTATAGTAATATACGATATTGTTCTCATGTAACACATTAACCGTTATAATATCCACGTGAGTGACGCAAAAATATTTAAAGTGACTATACCTGATTACTCGTATTCATACCTGATATTTCATCTTCATGGCTGTGACTGCGTTTATTTCTCTATATTGCCGTCAGGAGAGTACAAAAAAAGTTGAAATAAAACATATACACATCAGCTCCAATTTTTTATATGAAAAATTTTTATTAACATCCTGCGTTATATGTATTTCGTCATGCGTTCATTATGCATAAAATACTTTTAGATATATTTACAATAGAGAAACTGCGAACACGCGTCGCATATGTCTTCTGTTTTACAAAACTTCTATGAAATATCTGTAAGTATTCCGTGCAAAATATTATTATTTGAAACAATACGCTATTCGCAGAGAGATAACAAATTGTAAGTTTATGCGCGTATACAAATTTTATCTAAATGATACATACAATAACGTCTCGTAAAAAAATAATATATTCCGTTTCTGTTGTGATGCGTCGTATTCGGAAAACATTTGACTCGTTGACAAATAAATATGCTTATATAACAAATATATATACGGAAAAATGTATGTTGCACAATACATATTTCCTTATATATAATAAATAACATTTTACTAATGTTAAATATATATATTATATAATTCTATATATTTTTTAAATATTTTAATATCACTAAATTAATTCGAATCAATGAAATAAGGTTAATAACAATTAGAGAGATCTTTTCAATTATGCACGGAATGTTATTCATTTTACATTATATGATATTATATTAAGTTTTCTCTTCGTGGGGCCTGTATTATATATATTCTATAATAGATATTGCCTCCCGAGGCGAATGGATCGTTATCGATTCACCTCGCGCACATTCTCTAAATTGGAACACTTGGTAAATGTATAGGAAATGATGTATGCATATGACCCACATATGGGTAAATATATATAGTGTGTCCATATAGTTCCTACGGGAATCCGTGAATCAACACGATCATTCAATAAACTAGATTAGATTTTACCTTAATTTGTAGTGCAATAATTACAAAGTTATTAATTTCTTTTAACACTTCTCAATGTGGACATTCTTGATGGCACCAGCATAAACAGTAATGATTAATTATGAGTAAATTATAATAAATTGTCTTAATAATTCCATCTGATCTAGAGGAACTACAGGATACACTGTATATGCAACGGCAAGTTGAAGAGAATTTCCTAATAATTTTACAGGTACCAATGTTAATTTATAACACTGTGCTGATATGTTACCTGTTGTTACGGGTAAGTACAATTTTCCAAGCGGACATCGGTTTCGCTTGTAATATATTAATTTTTCTACGACCCCATCTAAGCCAAGAGAAACCTATGATTAAGCAGAGAATGCTCTCTATGTAGTAACCATCGAGTTGCATAACACAAACACCATTATTGGTATTTGCACAGAGCTGAAAATAGAATAAATAATTATGTTAATGATCTCTTTATCTATAATAGAACTTTAAAAAAAGATAGTCGCAACCAACCTCTCTCTCCGTAATTGTGCTACAGTCATTTGCATAATCGGTACTGCATTGTCTAAATGTTAAGGGATCGACAAACCAAAGTGCAGCCGTGGCAGGCCAATTTCCACCAAGATTGCATAAAGTATTCAGTAATGTCATGTATGTTCCGCCAACTGCCGGATCACTCACTTTTGCGAAGAAAGCCATCGATGCCACAAACATACTACTTGCAGAAATCTAAAGTATAATAAGAAACATTATATACAATCAATAACTCCAAGTTGGACATCAATTAAAGAAATCCATACTCTGTATAACATTTACCTGATGTATAAAGTATAAACCTATCAATACCACAAAATAATAAACTGGAACGTATCCATTAATTACAATGAACGGTGTAACCCACACCAAAAACGCCGCTATTAAGCCAAAAGCCAACCTGTATTATATAAATTTATAACTGTCAGCCAATTAAAATCTTTATTGTCATCTATAAATTATATATTGATTACCTATAGGGCATAGCTTTCATATAAACATCCATAGGTCTGGGTCCAGCGGTATATTTCGAGATTATTAATGGTAAAATTATTTGTAACGGTATCATGGGTACGGCCATAAAAGCAAATTTCTCTTTGGGAAAACCGGCTTCTATAAGTTTTAAACTGGTTACCGCATCGCATGCAGAAAATCCGATCTGCAGAATAGAACAATCAAATGAACATAACGAAATTTATGCTACAAATTATAATTGCAAATTATAATATTTAACCTTTGCAGTTAAGAGAAATATAATCGTGGTCTTTATGGCTGGTAATTTAACTATGTCCCATAGCAGTTTGTATGCATGCTTAATATCCATATTTAGCTCTTCGCCCTTTGAAATTCTGCCTTTATCTTCATGTTTGAACAACGCAATAAACGTTGTTGTAACAATAAACGTCCAACCCCAAAAATACAAAAATCCTAAAAATAAAATATATTCGTTTACAGCCCAAATATATATTTTATATATGAAGATATTAATCTTTTCAATTGCTTATCTTACCGGGTAAAGTTAGTATGCCTTCATCAGAAGGGATTGACCTCAAGTAACTGTTGCAAAATTCAGCGGACTCCAGTGAAATAAATAAAACATAGCCAATAAAATAGCCCGCCGTTTGACCGACGCTATTGCAGGTAGACGCATAGCCAACGTTGCACCTTGATAAATAAATTAAAATTAAACAAGCTTCAAGCTTGAAAATATTGCTGACGCATATACACATTTAGATATTTCAGAAGTACCTTTTAAGCATTGTAAGTGCCCATCCATCTACTACAATATCCTGAGTCGCGGCGAGTACGTTTAAGGAGAAAAATAATGCAGTCAACATTTCAATATTGGGCTTTTCATGTTCCTTTCCCAACCAATGATCTACGTAATTTGACAAAAGAAGCATGAATAAACCCATCAAATATTGAGTAGGAATCAACCAAGTTTTTCTCCTTCCAAACTTTTGGGAAAAAATGGAGTCTACCAAGGGCGCCCAAAAGAGTTTCAACGAAAACGGCCATTGTACAAAACTAAATTCTGCCTATGTCAACAAGAAACATATATAAAAGATACATTACTTTCCGTATAAA
>NW_017259306.1:2251439-2267524 GCF_001594045.1 Atta colombica | reverse complement strand
ATATATATATATTCATCTTATTTGATCAAATAGGTTCCACAATATTCAAAATCCAATCTTATATTCAATATTACTTTAAAGATGATATTCATAATCCATTCTTATTTTATCTTAAAGTAATGTCTTAAGATGCTAATACAACTAGTTTATGGTATCTTAAACTATCTAAGACAGTCTCAAATATAAAAATCGACTATGGCTGATATTCATAGTTAATACTTATATTTAAGATTATTTTAAATGCAGATTTGAGATGTCATGAACCAATCAAAGAGCAATATATATGTTAATATATTACTTAAGACTTGAAATAAAAGAACAAAATATCGCTGGTATTCGATTTTTATATTTAAAATCTTAAGTTTTAAGGTGTCATAAATCAATCATACAAGCCAGTATTTATAATCGATTCTTATATTTAAGACTGTTTTAAAATGTTTTAAAATCTAGTCTTAAAATGTCATCAAATGTCACAGGTCGATATTCATAATTGGTTCTTATTTCAAGACCATCTTAAGTAACATCTTAAGATGCTGATACAGTTCTATAATTAACATTTTAAGATTTTACTGTATTTAAAACGGATTGTACTTAAAACGGACTTAAACATAAGAATTAACTATAAATACTAATCATAATTAGCCTCTTAATTAGGCCACATATTAGCTTCTTAAGACATTATAGTCTTGAAATAAGAACAGATTATGAATACTTTAAATAAAATTTAAGACAATCTTAAATATATAAAATTAGACTATAAATATCTTAGGAACATTTCATATATTATTACACGATAAATGTTCAATATGGCATTAGTAAAAAATTTTTAACAAATATCAAGGAAATTATCTAGATATCTTAACATTACTCAAGGTACTTTTTAACAAGAGATGTTACAGTATTATCATCTTTGTTCATCTTTGTTCAACATTAGTAAACAACAATATAATAGGATATAATGATTTACTATGTTGTATGTATGTATTTGTGTCTCTTTTCAAAAAGCACCTTAACAATACAAATTTTTTATTTACAATTGACAGGATAATTGTGGAAGAAAGCTTTCACATACCTGTTGTCGATAGGAAACCCCTCTGTTCTGCAACAGCATGGGGATGGAGCCGCATAATCCCAATGGGATACCCTGCAGCAGGTACAAGAAGAATAAAATCGCAATATTCTTCTCATCCCCTCGTAAATCAGAGGGTTCTTGACTGCTACTCGAATCGACGATGCCATCCTCCGTAGAGCGATCCTCCTTGTCAAGTTTCCTCCTCATATTAACATCCATACGAGTGAGTCAGCAACGAATATTCACGCTCGTGCCACGTTCACGCACCGCTGAGTGACTTTCAAGGTTAATCACCGATTAGGTTAGAATCTTCACTTGTCACCGCATATCGTGGACGAATGGACGCGCGCAACGTGGGATCGCATCGACGACGATCAAATTCTCAGAGAAGCGACGGTGAACGAGCGAGTGACACTCACGCTAATCGACGTCAAGTCGTTACTGACGACGCGATCATTGCGGGTACATAACCTTTCGCTGCCGTCACAGCCAATTAAAAAAGAAATTAAATGCCGAAACGACAGTTTCTAATGTGAAATTCAGTCTTTCACTTTTCTCTTTATATCGACATTGCGACGACGGAAATGTATAAGAACCAAAGCGAGAACAACACGAGGATAAAAACTCCAAACACAGCAAACACTGTCGCGTTGCCACGTTGTCTTTTATTAGGACACGTCAGTTATACTTTGTTTTTTTCTGTGCAACGTCACGTGCGTGCCAGACGGCAGACGAAGTATTGAAGCGCCACCTCGCGTGAAATAATTCATGGAGGGAAGATCAAATAAAGCTTTAGGGATGACTTCGACTAAGTTCTGATTAATTCAATCGACGATTAATTTAATCAAAATAAATATCTGTTCCTACCAATATAGATTAATTCTCCTAGTTTAACTTTTCAACTTTTTCTAGTTCTAATGTCCATTTCTACTAATGTAGATTACTTTTAATCTCTTTTAATTTACTCTCTTTATTATTTTTTTTCTAATTTTTAGAAATAAAAAAAAATGAAAAGTAGATAACAAAAATAAAAGTTAATCTGCATTGATAGAAACAAGTAGTCAGGATTTATTACTTTTTACCTTTTCCTAATTCTAATGTTCATTTCTACCAATGTAGATTATCTTTAATCTCAGTTTAATTTATTCTCTTTATTATTCTTTTTTCTGATTTTTAGAAATAAAAAAAAATGAAAGGTAGGTAATAAAAATAAAAGTTAATTTTTGCATTGATAGAAAGGGTAGTCAGGATTTATAGTATCAGAATTTATAAATTATAGATTTAATTCTTGTTAAGACTATATATATATAAATTAATTCCTAAAGAATCCTTTATGATTCAAAATGATTGGATAGCAGGACAATAGGAGTTAAACACAGTAATTCTTGTGCAAACCAATACGGCTAACAAAACAACTATAATAATAATTAATCCGCTTACATGTTTCGGCTCATTTTTGAGCCATCCTCAGAGACAATATGATGTTGTAATTACAAAAAATTTTTTTACAAACATTTTTTACAACTAATTTATTTCAGTGAGCCACCTCCACCTATTAACAGAAACTATAATATAAAAACGAATTCTAATAACAAAATGTATTAAAATTATTAAAAGGTAAATTTGTTGGGAGCAAAAGCGACTTATTGTAAAATAATAGAAGGTAGCTCATAAAGAAAAAAAAAAAAGAAAAAACTCTGATATTAATTATAATCCAGACGGATATCATCAAAATCAAATCTAAATCTTTAATAATTTAATCTTAATAATTTAATTTAATAACAAAGAATGACTGATCAGTGTACATTCTTTGTTATATTAAAATTAAATAATTAAAGATTCAGTTTTTTAGTTTTGATATCCATTTGGACTAATATCAGAATTTTTTTTCTCTTCTTTTTCCTTTTTCTTTACGATTAACGTTTTAGGTTTTAGGTTATTAAAAGTTATTCATTTCAACATAACTGAATTTCAACATAATTGCCACTGAATAGTCAAAGACTGGTTTTTGACTAAACCAATAGAATTTAAGTATTTGCGATATGGTGAATTTTTGTTTTAGTGAGCTACCTTCTATTATTTTACGATAAATCGTTTTTGCTCCCACCCCTTCACCCCAATAAATTTACCTTTTAATAATTTTAATACATTTTAGATTGTTATTAGAATTCGTTTTTATATCGTAGTTTCCGTTAATAGATGGCTCACGGAAATGAATTAGTTTGTAAAAAAATTTTTTGTAATTATATCATATTATTATATTATATTATATATATATTTCTGAGGATGCCTCAAAAGAGAGTCGAAACATGTAAACGAATTAATTATTATTAAAGTTATTTTATTAACTATTATTGATTTGCACACAAATTACCGTTTGACTCCTATTGCTCTGTTATATCCAACCATTTAAGACTATCTTATGTACAATCTTAAGATATTATGAACCTTAGAAAAATGTATTATTATTATTTTATTAAGACGATTTTAAAATAAGAATGGATTATTGTCTTAAGAATTAAAAAAGAATAAAGAATTAAGCCAAGATTATAAAAAATAATTTACATTAAAATAGGTAAGAATCGCTGAAGAAAATCTTTAGTATATGATGTACAGTTCGTTGTTTTCAATCTTTTTTTTTCTTTTTGATACATTAAATGTAATTCTATTAATTTTATTCGTATTAATTATATTTATCGACCGTTTCTATCAATGTAGGTTAATTTTAATCTCGGTTCAACTTACTCTTCATCTTTTTTTAATTCTTCGAAGAATTAATTAAACCAAGGTTAAAATTAAACATTGATCGGAATGGGAGCATTAATAAAATAGTACTAATTAAATTAATTGGAGATTAATTTGATCGAAGTCGCTTTCAGATTCTTAAATCGCTATACTATATGATTGTATAAACAGATTTTATTTTTTTGCGTGCGTGCATC
This sequence comes from Atta colombica, assembly GCF_001594045.1. Lineage (NCBI taxonomy): Eukaryota > Metazoa > Arthropoda > Insecta > Hymenoptera > Formicidae > Atta > Atta colombica. The sequence goes on along the minus strand of NW_017259306.1, from coordinate 2,263,510 downwards.
CTCCTTTATCAAACAGTTGAATGAGTGATAATAAAATTGTGTGATTACAATAAGTCTTACTTATAAGCTTTCCTTATGTAATTACAAGTAAACACGTCGCAGTTTTTATTTTTCGATGCTACGTCGATAGCCAGCTTGATTAAGTCCTTTATGGATGTGCTCACCGTATTGGTATTGAGTACATTATTTCGTATTCTGCAAGAATGTAAGTTAATCGATCAAATTTATACCGCGAGGTACTTAGATATTGAGAAAACTTGCATACAGATTGCTAAGATGATATCTCCGATTTGTATTCAAGATCTCGACGTCTTTTCCGACATCGGACAAGTAATCTTTCTGAATTTCGCAAGTTAACTTGGCGACACATCTTGGAGAAATCACAAGTCTGCTGCTTGAACCATCTTTTTGTATCTGTCCATAAAAAGCAACACTTCCTCGGTACAAATTTTTCTTAGAATTAATTCTTACAATTTTTCAGAATTTCTAAATAAATTTTAAAATTTTTCATAATTTTTCATAATTTCTATAAATAATTTTATAACTTTTTAGAAAATTTCTCACATTTTTTTTTACAGATAGAAACCCTTTAGAAATTCTATATTCTTTCTAAGGTTTTTCATTCTATAATTTAAAAAATTATAAAATCTGAAAATGTTTAAGATATTTTTTTTTAATCTTCACAAATTTAAAATAATAAAAAATTCTTAATAACATTACAAGAATCATTTTTATCAAGATTTACCTAGGTTTTATGTGAAGAGAGATTATGTACCTTAGCTAAATTTTCCCTCAACATGTACAAAATGTAATCCATTTGGAAGTTGGCTTGCTCTTCCTCCGTGAAAGTCTCTGATCTTTTTCTTCTACCAGACACGAAGCTGATTGGCAGAAGAACAGGGTTTGAAGCTAACGCTGCTGCTGCCCCAATTAATGCAACGCCTGCTAAAGCCTTTAATGCTATTGCCTTAATGAATAAATATAATTCTTTGTTTATTTATTCGATCGTTTCCATTTTTAGGTGAAAAATGTTCTTCTCCTAATATACACCTTTTGTGCTTGAATATTTCCTTGTGGTGTGCTTGCATCCGGATAATTCGCATCACTTGGGCCGAATTCGTCACCATCGGCCAATGTTCCCGAAATCCCATAGATCGAACCTCCATGTCCAATTGGTCTACCATAGCCTCCATAACCATTAACAATAAAGCCATATCCTCCACCGTTTCCCGAGTTGTATCCTCCACCATTTCCCGAGCCATATCCCAAAGTGATGGGTCTATTAGCAGTTTCACTTGCTGGACGTGGTCCATACCTTTTTGTTTTCATAAAAATTGATGCATAAAATGCAATTAACATTGGAAGATCTTCTTCCTTTTTCACAAATTAAAAAATTTTTTTAAACGTGATCTTTCGTGTACAATTTGTTAATTCAGCAAAGAGACGTCTTTCTGTCCCTGCCTCTCCTTTTTTCTTTCAAGTCTTCTTTGAGTTAATACAGAAGGTGACGGAGATTAGCGGAAAATTTATGATCGCGGGAAGTTGGGTAAATTTACCTGTCTCCCAACTGACTTCCTGCGTAAACTCCGTTTCCGCTTCCTCCGGGCTTATCACCGTTTCCGATGGAACCTGGGAGCCGACCTTGCGTTTGCCATCCGTATCTGAAAGGAAACTTTGCGTTTTCTAAAAATATTTCCATATGTGAAAGATAACTTTTATTATTACCTATCAATGGGTTGACGCTCGCTATATTGGGAGGAATACCGTCCAGTCTCTGAAGGAATCCTGTTGTAATTATAATCCGGTCGTGCCAATCCACTGGAACTGTATTTAGAACTGCAGCAACTGGAACTTGCAAATATATTCCGAATAATCCGAGTTGTTGACGAGCTGTCATTAAACTTTTTTTATTTATCACGTTTTAAGTTTAAGATTAACGTTTAAGATTAACGTTTAAGAACAAAAACTATGATCTAATCGAAAATATATTGATTGAAAATATACTTATCTCTTTCGAGACTCGAGTCGCGATGTAAAACGGTTCTCGGTTTCTTATCCGTTTTTTTTGTTTCTTCGACGTCAATGTTATCCAGAGCAAGCTCCGACAAGTTTTTACCATGAATGGCATTTGCCAAGAATTTGTCTTTAGAATTGGAAAGATTCTTTGAATTTTCGGTCGTTGTCGTATTATCACTTTTCTCCGCTAACGTACAACAAATACCGAAAATGACAGAGAGAATTAGAACGTGCGTCATTGTTGCGAGCATTTCACTTGCTGCCCGAGTTCAGAATGTTCCGGATATCGAGTATCAAGTACTATGCGAGTTCCGATGTTGCAAGAAGTCCGACGAGCTTTCGTTCTAACACAAAAGTGACTCTCTAATTTCTCAAGTTTCACCTATTTATATAGTGGTCATGCATGGGATGCTGTCGCGTATTCACCCCTCAGGGACGAATCCAAAACTTTCCTACGGTAAGATCTATAAAATATAGCAAAACAAAAGATCCTCTCTTTACGTTTTTCTTCTCTCTTTTTTTAAATATTTTTTAATATTTTTTAATATTTTTTTTTTTTTAGTAATGGGTTTACTCGAAAATTTTATAGAAGTCTATTACTTTAGCAGGTTTTATTTATATATTTTACACTGAAAAACCCATTTAGTAAAATGAATTGAATTAATTTCTTGTTTGAATATGGGCAAATAAATTCTTGATTACAATAAAATAATTTAATTGAAGCAAAGCATTTAGTTATTGTAATATTTTATTTGTTTCCGATAAACAATCTTATCAGATGTCAATGTTTATTAGAAATAAGTAAAATGTTACAATAGCCGAATGTTGATCCAACTAAATTATTTTATTGCATCAATCAAGAATTTGTTTACCCATATCCAAACAAGAAATTAATTGATTCAACTAAATGAGGTTTCCAGTGTACGTGTTTTATATATTAGGTGTGGGAAAAAGTTCGTGGCGTTTTTTTAATGCCATCTAACGGGAAAAACGCCACGAACTTTTTCCCAGCTAATATATATATATATATATATATGTATACTTTTTATTTATTTAATGTTTAAGTTAAAAGAAATAACATAATTTTTATAGATAATTACAGTTATTTACAATAAACGGACATTGTGCAATAAATAATAATAATAGTAGTAAAGTGATCATTAAAATTCATATTTAATGCGAACTCTATAAAAATAGATAATAATATAAAAGTGTTTGCGAATAGATTATAATAATTATAAATATTTATTACAGTAATTAGAAACAAAATGAAATAATGAGGTATTTATTCTGACTAACGATTTGATAATTTCTACTTTTATTCTTGCTGCATAACATAAATGATTGCAGAACATGTAATTTTTACATAAAATAATACCATAATGGCTGCGTCCCTGAAGTCACAAAGTGTGACCAAACGTCAAGTAGTAGAGGACTGCTAGCGAAAATAAAAGTGTCGCGAATGAGTCAACAATTGTCACGCCAACACATTAATTAAGATTTCCCATCGTTATTGTTTTCATCATTTGCTTGCGAAATTCGACAGATTCGTGAGACGGGATTACATCATCTAACTCACGCCTTAAGTTATAACACCTTACGTTTCGTTTTGACCCTTTAAGAAACCCATTCAGTCAACTTTCTCTCTTATAATGAATGTCCAATTAATTTTATTTTTGCGGAAATATATTATAAAACTCGAATAATTCTTCTTCCGTTTTTTTTTACTTTCCCTTTATGTTTGTTACGGTTCTTGCCCTTTCCGCATCATGAAAGTCTACTTCTTTTTCAGTCAGTGAAAATTTAATATGTAATCTCAATTTCTTTTAATTCAATTTCTTCTGATATATTTTGTGAGAGAGCGAGAGAAAATTGAGACGATCTTTACGACAAGAAATCTGATCCACGAGAAATAAATTTGAGAGCAAGTAAATAAAGAACAACTAGATTCGAAATATTTCATCGGATTAACGATTTTCAATTTCCCTTTGTTTCATTCCTTTAACGAATTTTGCCATTGCGAAATGTGAATAGGACAATCTGTTCCGCCGTGGAAGCCGCTAGTGTGACCAATTGACTGAAATTATGCGAATATACCAACAATGTTTTAGTTCTTGTTATACCTTGTACTACGAAATATTTGCAATAGTGAAAAAAAATCCTCGGTTCAGAATGTCGGAGATGTCCTTGTAAAACGATGATAATAGTGCAGATTATTACATTTGTGTTCTCACCTTTTCAACGTTTATAATTAGCATTATGATCGTAGGTAATAGCCAAGTTGATTGCTAATCAATTATCTTTTTATTAGTTGTTTCGTTACTTGTAATTCTGGGAACTGAATAATCCTAAACTTTATAATCTTGAGAAACATTCCAAATTTGAAACTGAAAAAGGGGCGTTTCCTCGACCCTCTACCCGCGAGCGTTCGAGCATGATGGAAAAGCGCGTGTACATCGACAATTGTGTCGAGTACGGATATTCAATCAACCGCAGAAAGCGGAACGAGACACGAGCATTAATTTAAGCGGAACCGACGACCCCCGCGAGGGCCGGCAAGTTACGATGAAAGAGAGAACTCGATTCTATTCCGTGGATGCTGGGGACGGGACATTAGGGGCCTAATTTAAAGAAAAGAGGAAGGGGGGAGGGTGGCCGCCACTCGTTAAGGGGTATTCCCGAGTGGAAACAGGATGGGACACAGAAAGAGAGAGAGAGGAATGGGCCGGGGTGGCCCGGAGAAGATACGGGAGATCGCGGAACGGAGCGAGAGTAATCAATACGCATTCACACGCGGTGTCTCGTGTTCCCCGGTTTCCATGGGAACTGACGCCCACGCATGCGTCGGTCTAGCAATGCTGCTGTATCAACGAAATCGTCTGGAGGTCCGAATCAGTCTCGCGCCAACCATTCCGTGCATGAGAGACCACTGTTGCCGATCAGCAACGGCAATTGGCAAAATCATGAAAAAAATTGTATCATATCTCTAAAGCTAAAGTATTCATAGTCGATTTTTATATTTGAGATTGTCTTAAGTACAGTCTTAAGATGTCATAAGCCAAGCCATATTAGCATCCTAAGACATTACTTAAGACGATCTTAAAATAAGAACTGATTATGAATATCAGCCTAAGATGATTGCGATAGTACCAGCGATCTCAAGATACACTTTTATACATCGCAATCTTGCTCCTAAATTGATTTCAATATCTTTCATAATTTCATTAAATGATGAAGCATTTCGCTGACCAAATATATGTGCTGAAGAAATAGAATGAATGTAGTACAGACCTGTACACAAGCGTCATGTATAATACGTTAACAATTACAATAACTTTATATTTATATAATAATAAAACATTAAAGAGAAACAAAATGCAATTTTTTGTATTTCCTCCACGAGATTGATGGACTCTTCCGCTAAACATGGACATAAAAATATGGCCTAGAAAGAGCAGGTATTCAGCTCTTAACCGTTGTGATATCTACAGTTACTTCAGGAACGATCGGCGTCTCCGGAGTCTGAAGCACGATCAACCAAACTGTGCGGGATTATTCCCCCGATGACGGTCATCCTGGTCTCTCTATCACCGTCATTCGGGGGTTCAGCCGTAGCGTCCATCCGACGGATGTACGAACCAACCTCTCTCCCTCCGTTCCGGCTCGGCCACCCTTTTGACGGTACGTAGAATCGCTGCGACGAAAGGGAAGAGGGTTGCTCGTTGCGGCGCGCCTGCGTCGAGTCCCCAATGACGACTCGGCTAGGTAGGTGCTCGACCCGGACGCAGTTGGGAGAAAACAAGCGGTAGACTGCCGCTGTTCCCGCGTAACATGGGCTTTTTCTCGTCGAGTTTCGGCGAGTAAGAGAGATCGCGCGGCGCGAACAAGAAGATAACAAGCCGAGATTGTAACGCGGTTCTCGATCATGGTCATAGTGCGAAGGTGAAGGTGCGATGATTGCTCCAGATGAAACTTGAACGATGATGATGCAAGGCTCGGGCGTAGCGGATATAATAGCGCGAAAAAAAACTGACGTTCGATAATATAGCGCGTTAAGTTCGTTGAACCTTTCGTGGATCTGCGGGTGTTGCAGTTGATGCGACTCGAGTGTATTTGAGAGCGTGTTGGATCCACGGCCGCCGCTGCGGAGAGTGATGATGCGATTCAACTAATTACGCGCGAATTCTGTATTCTACGTATCGAATTAACGTCGATTCTTCATATAAGCGTTATATTATTATTATTGCACTGTGATAGTCGACAAGAACTGTTGTTCTGTGCCCCTTTAATTTATAGAGATTGTCCTCGATATTTTTGTCCATTTGCGTCTATGTGCGTCTTGCGTGTGTTGTGTTGTTTCTAGTGCAGCTGGATGTGGCGCCGAGAAAAATTACGATAGATGCGTGTTTGAAATAAAAGAAAAGAGAGTACATTGGTTTTTATATAGTGCATTGTGTTGAGGTTTTTAAATTGCCGATTGCATGTGGGTCACGAGTTGCATTCGTTCCAGCTAATGAGATAGAAGGTTCGCCGAGCTAAGAGGTAAGCCTGTTAACTGGCGTTATTAATAAAAAAAGTTATTGTTGATGCAAAAGCGATTCGAAGAACACGTTGGAATTGAATTAATATTGGGTTGTCCGGAAAGTTCGTGTCGCAAAAGATTTAAATTTAATAAATGAAATTAAAAATTTAAATCTTCTGCGTTTCAATTTTCCTTCAAAATCGGCACAAATTTTTCGGACAACCCAATATATAAAAAAGAAATTTATCAGCGAATTAATTAATCTTGTTAACATAAAAAAAGTTAAAGTTAAGATCAATTTTCTGGTTCTTAATTTTGAAATTGATCTAATGAAAAACTGTAAAATTATGTAGAATAGTTATATTTGTTAGAATTCGAAGAAACTTGCCACAGTTTAAATGCGCTGAGTCTTTTACTCTGAACAAAGAAAAGACCTTCGAAAAAATTTATTGGTCGAAGGAAATATACTATAATTAATTTTAATTGACATGATTGATAGCGTCATTCGTAATTGTTTTAAATAATTATTTCCTTTAATGTAAAATATGTATTTTTTTTTAACGTTGATTCGACTATTGATTACATAAAATAAATCCTAGCAGTAAAGAATTTTAATAAAAAAAAAACCATCGGTAGATGGTTACAAATTTTTGTCAAAGGGATAAAAGTCACGTGGCTATAATAGGTGTCTGCAATTTATCGTGTCCTTAACCTCGTAGAAAATCAATGTTCTTCACATATCTCTGCAAACTGTATGTTCCAAATTATGATGTGACACAATTTAATCATCTTCATTTACAATAATAATAAACGAAATAAATAAGGAATTTTCAGAACAACACAAAGTCTAAAATCGTTTTTAAGATGTCTTATTATGTCCCAATTTTGAATTTTATGTTGTCCAAGTTCATAATCTCTCCTTCTTTAAAGAGAGAAACATAATGCTTTGTTTTGACAAAAAAATTTTGTCAGTAGTAGATATAAATAATAAATAGAAAATATGACAAATATATATTTATATTTCATTTTCATATTAATTTTTATTTCGATATCATTCCATAAGAGTTAATTTTGCAATAGTCTGTATAGTCCGCGTTTTCGCTACTTGAAATTTAAATAAAGCACTAACTATAGATGAGCGTCCCTTAAGATATGCAGGATTAAAAGGTGTTCTTTCCAGCACAAAGGAATCGGTAATGAGTACTACCACAGTGTTTGCACAAGAATCGCACTTTTTTTGCCCATGATCCTTCGAGGGTTGTTTGTAATGCAGGGGCGTTCGCCTTACCAAATTGTTTAAAGGAAAACGCGTTTAATGTAAATGTAAATGTAAAATTTCTAAAATAAATTCGATAGAGAAATACTGGTAATGGAGTACAATTTATATTACAATTTTAGGAGACACAAATTTGAATAATTGACAAAGATAAATTAAATCTTATTTTTTATGTATGATTAGTCATATAATTTCTCTCCTTGAATTCTTCTATTTTATCTTGCGAAGTATTATAAAAAAATATTTTTTATGTGTTACTCTACAATTTATATAATGCAATACCTAATATATTTGATATCAATATTATACAAATTTTTTTATAATTATCAGCTCTGCATTTGTTAAATTTAAATTGTTTAAGTATTGTAGACGAATATTCTATATTTTCTGATCAAGCGACGCGGTAGTGGCGCGACGCCAAGTATATAAATACAATACATATATATAACAGGCTTGACTGCTTGACATGTAAACGTCATTGTGTATATATTTATGTCGTTACTAAATTCGCGAACTTCTTTATCTGGAGTTTTGACATTAACAAACTTTAGATTAAAATTAACTCACAGAAACTAAAGCCGCAATAAAAATCTAAAAACATTTTTATTATATAGTGTCATTGGTATTTTTCGATTGCGACCAGTCCGAGTAAAATTGATGCAGCCGATACCGAAATCTGGAGATTGTTTCTTAAAAAGAGACTATTTCAGCTTTTCAAATTTTTTCAGTCGTACGTGTGATACATACACGCCAAGTTTTTCCTTTACTATAATCTAGTTGACAGTTTTAATTACTTCTAATATCTTTAATATTTCTATCTTATTTGTCTTGTGTGAAATACTTGGCTAATTACATTTATTTCATATCTGTTTTTGATTAAGAAGAATGTATTCAACACCTTTTTTTATGCATTTAGAGTAAATTTTTTTCTTTTTTTAAAAAGGTTTTTATTTCTCGAATAAAAAGATATGATATCGACCTTCTGCCAACTTCGTCTCCAAGACACCCGCTGTGTAAAGGCTCGACTAGATTTTGATCCCCAACTCTCCCCCGTACTAAGTCCTTAACTTAAATCTCACGAGGGTACGCCATAGGAAAGGGAGTAAATCGCGCGTCTTCCATGCTGCTGTTATCCGCGTGATTCTCGAATCCGAATTGTTCTTTTTGCAGCTGTGGTATTGTTCCTCATCAAGGATTATAGGGTATTCTCAATTGTATGATGGTGGCGTGGCACATCTTTTGTGACAAGGGACGCATTCCTTCCGTGACAATTCCGTCATTACTTCCAGATATTATATGTACTTCCAGATATATTTATTATATTTTCAAGAATACTTTCTCAAATATTGTAGATGGTCGATACTATTATATAAATTCGCAGGGCACTTGGACTTTTATTGATATTGAAACTGTCTAATGTAATTATTTACAAATTTTTAATTTATCGTATCTCTACTAACATCACTCATATGAGATATTAAGGCTCGATTCACCGATGTAAAAATTAGAAAAAGATAAATAATAAGTTAAATCGAGATTAAAGTTAATCTTATATTGGTAAAATTGAGCTTTAATATAATTTAATATGCGATGAAGGTCAGATAGCCGCATTTAGAAATAATTCTGGAGTTGATTAAAAACCGTGGCCTTTATGCCATTTTTTTCTTCGTTCATATTTAATTTTTAATCTAAAAATTAACTCAATTCATTTTATATAAATATTGAAGATAAACTTTTTAAAACAATTAATTTGTGAACACAATCATTTCTATTCTATAAAAGATATTTTTACTCTTTAAATATTTAAAAAGAAATCTCACTTCAAAAGAATGTAAATACTGCCACTATTGAAAAAGAGTGAAAATATCTGCATTCTTGAAAAAGAATGGCAGATTTTCACTCTTGTAGTGACATTCACTACAAAGATATAAAATTTCATTTCTTTTTTGGAAAGAATTTCATTCCAAAAAAATGAAATGTCACTTTAAAATCTACCACTCTTATTCAAAAGTACAAATGTTTGAGTACAAAATCGATGAGCATTCGAAACTGAGATTTTTGACATTCGAACATCCCGGATGAATTTTTCCGAGGGGAAAAGATCTTCGAGCATTTTGCGTATCATAAATCTCAAAAAAGCTGAGCCCGTGAAATCGTTGAAAAATTGCTATGGCGCGCGTTTAATCCCAGCTTTTGGGTCGAACGTTTGTACTGAGAGGGTGCAAAGGCCGATACGGCTCTGAAATCTGCGGATGGGACATTATCGCTCGGCATTCTCTCTTCCGAAAGCCGATGGAATCCATCGATATAGTTCAAATATGTGTGTGCAGCTGTTGTAAAATCCTTACCAGTGATCGCGCGTTTCGCGTATACATTCCGTATTTGAGATCTTATGACGGGAAATTATAGAAAAGAAATGACGCATTTCATCGATTTGTTGAGAAATAATAAATTCGAGATAAAAATAAATTCATACGTTTCAATAAAAATTGAAATAACTTTTTATCTCCGTTTATTATACTTTGAAGAAAAAACTTTTAACAATAACGCCTAGTTCAGAATCTTGCTTTGATAGACAGTAAGCTGTAAAGCTATATATAAGAAATTGATCAATATAGTCGATTATTTTTCTCATATTTGACTGCGATTAGTCAATTTTTTATGACTAAACCTAACAGTTGTAACAATACCAATTAAATTATCTAATATTTGTAAGAATTTGCGTAAATTTATCTTTCTTTATATACGCATGTAAACTTTGATTATTTACAAAAAAGGAAAAATTCGATTTTTTAAAGTAAGCGTAAGATAATAACAACCAAGAGTAAGATAATAACAACAAGTTTGGTCAATTGAAAAAATTCATTGTAATATATGAGATTTCAAATTTATTCTTTCCTTATGCATTTTTTTCGAATCTGTAGAATTTTGAATTCTGTAGAAAATGATGGCGAATGTTTTTTCATTTTTCTGAGAATAGAAGAAAAGTGCAAACAAGTGAAAGAAAGAACAAATATTAAATTCCATTTGACAAAATTTTTTATTTTTTAATTGATCATACTACTGTCATTAATATTATCTTACATTTTATAAAGTATATTAACTCTTGATCCTTTCGCTGGATTCGCTTGAATGATACAATTAATTGCAGAAAGATCGACAATTGTATTGCGGTGTCTATATCTCAAAACGTACTACTTCGCAAAAGACGTATATTTGCGTACGCATGTTCAGGACGCGTGAGGGTGCATTCGTTTACTCGAAACTCGATTTCACAGCTGCCTCGTAATTGAATTTCAAGTGCCGGCGCCGGATATGGGCGTGGGTGGAAACTCATAAGGCCAATGTCGAAGGCCGAGCTCGGCTTCTTCGAGTAATTGGATTTTATAGGTTGGCGCGCGATGGACCGATCGTTAGATATCGAGACACATGCACTTGGGGAAAAAGCACAGTACTTTTATTTAATTGATTATTCATTGAAAAATACAAAGTATGTATATATTATATATATTATATGTATTATATTATATGTATATAGAGTAGCATTTTTTCTTATGTATGAATGTGCTAAAAATCCCATCGAGATTTCTTTAAAGCTTTCGAAGAGGTTGTTGATAAATCGAATGAAGAAACTAGGGATGCGAAAATAGATTATCTTGAAACAGATGTGCGAGGTGTTACTAATGCAACAGCGCAAGGGAATACGAGTTAGCCAATGATGGTCAATGGCAGCCCCTCGCTTTTAGGGGACTATCTAAAAATCGCTGCACCTGACGCTCTCCTAGTTCTCCTCGGAATCCAATCAATATTTTATTTCCTGAAAAATTTGCTGAAATTGCCATTTATCGCTCCATAAAATCGACGTATTATTGCATAATGTTTATCGATGTACTTACTTCCCAGACAGCTTCGATTAATCATCTGTCTCAATCGGTAAATATTTAAATTCACATTATGTATTCTCTACGAAAGCTCACCTCTCTTAGATTATTAAAAATTGTATGTGTATTTAGATAATAAAACTTCATATTGGAAAGCTATTTATAATTTTTATAATTATAGTCAAACATTGAAGTAATAAAGAATGTAATTTACTTAGCGTTATTATATAAATGCTTCGAGACATTTAATTGATCAATCAGAAGAAAGAATTGCTAATTAATCGATCAAAGAATATTTCAAAGCATTAATTAACATTAAGTGGATCATAGTCAAAAAGTAGTTAAAAGAAATATACTCACGAAGATGAAACAACAA
>NW_017259306.1:2239478-2251339 GCF_001594045.1 Atta colombica | reverse complement strand
TAGAAGGTACAAGACAAATAAGAAGCAGTAGCCGAACGAATGTATCTTATCCCCAGCTTTTGAGAGAGCAACTTCCTTCTCTTGGCAGTAATTCTGAGGACGAAGGAAACATTCAGAAAGCGGGAGAATAAGATATCACGAAAGACCAAGGGGAAACCAATGCTATTACAAGACTATCTATATCAATCAGGATGCTGTTTAATCTCTTGAGCTTAAGAGACGCGAACTGACTTGAGATAAAGCCACCGTATTACCAATGTTTTACTAAAGCTATAATTACTGCAATAAAAAACTTTTCTCTGACAACGATTTTCCGTTGATAAAAGACAGTGGATAAAAAATGATTTCTGCTGTATTTTGTTTCAGGAAGAAAATGTGGAGCTCGGTTACCGCAGCTGGCACTGAAAATGGACCAGCACCACCTTCGAGGAGCAAGCATAGTGCCACCTTATTTGCCGGTCACGTATATCTTCTCGGTGGTCGAAATGGAAACCTACCTCTCAAAGATCTCTGGCGATATAGCCTTGGTGAGCTTTTAAATTTTTGCGCTATAACAGCTCGTACGTATCGCAACAACATCGCGCGTATTACATTAATCACTGCGTCTTTAAATCTTAGGATACGATTATCGGCAATGCGTCGAGAACATAAAAAAAATCCCAATAATTTTCGAGAATATGATACTGCAGTATTTCGAGTAGCTCCAAGTACGCGATATAATACCAACGTCGTTTCTGACCAGCGCACCCCATCGCATCTCCTGACGCACCCCCCAGGACGAGGGTGCGCGACGGAATTTGAACGGGGTTCAGTCTGATCAATAATGCACCATTATTAAAGCCTACGTACATCAGTTAAATCCGCGGATGCTACTCCACAATTACATGGTGTTTCCACGGAGATCAGACATACATGAATTAATTGCGTCCGCCGGCCGTAATCGGTGGCTTATGTATATGACAGGGAGAGATTTTCCTCCGCCTGAAATATTCCATCCATTTTTATTCGCATTCATTCCTAACAGGGAGAAGAATTAACGTCTTATTTCGCTTCTGAACAATTAAAATCTCATATCATAACTCTATTTCATCATGTTCTGTATATTTTGATTAACGAAATCAAAGAGCCTATTCTTACGATGCTACGTAAGATCATTTAAATGAATAATTTAAATGAATAATTAATGTCTTGAAGCAATCGCGAGAAGAACGATGATTTATAAAGTCAAGTATATCGATGTAGCACGAATTCGTTTCGCTCGTGCTTGCACGACCGGGTCTCTTAACCAGAGGATATTGTTCGGCCGTGTGCTTGTTCGGGTGAATATTAAAGCGGCAGCGAAAGGGTTGGCGGGTAGCGCTTCGTTTCCTGGAGCAAACAATGTTCCTGGCTGTTTCTACCCCCTATTTTAAAAGCCCGACTTTGTCGTTCTACTTGATCTCGCAAAAATATTGTGATAACTCGAAGAATCACAAGTGGAGGTACTCCAGCCGAAAAACCGGTTTTTATTGCATCTTCTTCTATTTTCGGATTATTAAAGAAGTAATTATTCTTGGAGAAAGACAAATTTTATCAAGAAATTTAATTGATAGAAAAACAAAGTTGTAGAAGAGAAAGAGGAACATCAAAATTAATTTTATAATTATATTTTTGTTGATTGCATTCAGCAGAAAAAATAGTTTTGCATCTGTTGTAAGATTCTTTAATATGATTTGTTATTGTTCTTAGTTCTTCACTAGATTTAAGTATATAAACTACTAATTACATAAAGAATCTTACAACCATTGAAAAGCTGTTTTTCTATTGAACGTGGTCATTTTCTTAGAAAATATAAATCTTTCTTTATATAAAGTTCTGCATAAAAATCTTCAATATTCCTGCATATAATAAAGATATTTAAACAGAGTGACTCTAATGGCTAAATTGTTATACAAAGCATATATCCACCCGTTCGGATTTCTTGTGTACTCGATCACGTTGCTATTTCGCGAAACAAAAAGAGATATTGTTCGTTTCACTACCAAAAAGATACGACACGTATATTACTACGAATCGATGTCGGACGTCTAGTATCATTCTAGCGGTTTCGAAGATGCTTCAGTCAGCACGTTACGGTCTTTACCCAGATTCTTTGTTCTCGAGCACGTTTCGAAGAGAAGCTGAAGCTTTCGAGAATATTGCGAAATTAGATGAATTTTGGCACAAATGTCATTCACGAATCACACATGTTTTATCCTCTCATTTATTTATGGATATTACCATTCTCTTTTCAAAGCGATTCCGAATGAATACAGAAAATGCTAAATGGAAGGGACAGAATGAGGATCGCAAGATGAAAGAAAGGCACAATATGAAAGATGTGAAATTATAGAGAAGAATGTGCTTATGAAAGAATAGAATATAAAACTCTTTTCAAAAATAATTTAATAAAATAAATGAGTAGAAAAATTCCATGATCTGATTTTAAATCCAAATTTAATAGATTAAAATCTAATAGAAAGCTTCTTGTATCGATCGATAGCTATCTGGAACACAAGAATAAGATTATGTCAAAAAGAAGCATAAAATCAATTTGATACACGAATGGAGGAAGAAATAATAATTGGCGCATGCAGCAATATCTCTCTTTGTAGATTCATTCCGATACCCGCCAGAATAATATCTCGATAAAAAACGCAAATTTATGCACTACTCGAGCGAGCTTTTCTCGCTTTGATATTTTTTATACTTTCGTCAGGGGAGCTCTGGCTTTCTTTTCACGATAATTTTGAAGGACGCTCATTTGTTTTATTAAAAACTTAGATAGATGAAAGATTTTTAATATTCTCTTCATAAACTGTTATTATTACGATTGAAGATTCAGATCTTCCCTCCATTTCCATCTTATCATGTATAAAAAATATATTTAAATTATTAATTGAGAAAAATTACAAGTTATAAAACAAAGTTATAAAACACCCGCTTGCGATATCAATTATTAAAATAAGAAGTATACACAAAATTTAATTATTATTTATAGAAAGTATCCTGTCACATTGAAAAACAATTGAGTTTTTAAAATAAAATATAGAGTATATAAATTCTGCTGGGACAAAAGTCGACTATGAAAATGCAACGAGTGCATTAGAAAAGCTCGACGTCTTGCATTCTTGTGCATTTGTAACACGTGCACTTTCCATAATATTTGCATACATAACCTAAAGGATAAGAATGTCGGATTACGAGACAAGCTTTTCTTTGTTTCTTTTTCAGCGGAAAGCAAATGGGAGGAATTGCATCCGGGCGGCGAAAGACCGCCGGCTCTTCAGGAACATAGCGCGGTGGCATATAAGGATTGCCTCTACGTTTTCGGCGGCGAACTGGGTTTCTCTGCAGGAACGGAGACGCCACTCTGGGTTTATAACGTCAAGGTGATACTTCGCAAAATATAATTGTAGAATGCAATTGCTTCTGTAAAAATAGGAATTAAGTCGCGCGAATAATATCGCTTATAAAACGCTTTTATGGAGATAAATATCAGTATATGTTTTCACTTCTGATAACGATCTCAACAGCTAGTGTCGTACTACTACATTGAGAAAACTCTTAATAATCTTCCCTACGATGAGGGGAGTCTCGTCGAGAAAGCA
The DNA here is from genome assembly GCF_001594045.1 of Atta colombica. Classification (NCBI taxonomy): domain Eukaryota; kingdom Metazoa; phylum Arthropoda; class Insecta; order Hymenoptera; family Formicidae; genus Atta; species Atta colombica. The sequence goes on along the minus strand of NW_017259306.1, from coordinate 2,247,710 downwards.
GCGAGAACGAGAGACGAAAAAAATCGCACCCTCGAGAAATGTTGCTTAATCGATAGCAACGTCATCGGTTACGAGTTTTATGGTAGCGTGTTACTTTCCCTTGCCTCTGCGGTGACACAGAGGGATGATTTTAGCAGCGAGTGACAAGCTGCCAAGGGCAACCGAGGCTTATCCTGTCAATAGTGACTCGCGAATCGAGCATGTGTAGAAATTCACTGAGCTATCGTTGTTATCCTGTTGTGCTCCGTGCATTATCCAAGCACTCCTTGGGGAGAATAATATGTGTAACATGAAATGAACAAGACGGGGTGGTTGGCCTCTTCCGTTTACGAAGGAAACGTCTCGCATGCGGAAAATCAATCTTGTGAAATGAGCGAAGCTCGGAATCGATGTTGCTTGTTGTAAATTCTTGTAAACGAGGCTGATCTATTATGGACTTCGACCAATTTCCAACGCTTACGAAAATAATATTTCCTAATAATAATTTCTCATAAGAAGTCTTATTATTATAATGTTATAGTAACTTTAATTCGCGTTTTAACAAAGAATTTTGTTTTTAACAAAAGCTGTTTTTAAAATTTTGTTTTTAACAAAATATTAAAACAATATTTTAATATTTTGTAAGATGCAACTTATACGCTTATTACGTCATTTATATAGTTAAATGATTATATTATTTTAATGTAATCAGATAATGGAAGAATTATATATTTTATTGTTAGATTTTTTTTTTACTTATTTACATTGTTTAATTGATATGAGATTATAATTTGGATCTATATTCGGGTACACCTCAAATTTAAAGGAAAGGGAAAGGTATCGATGCGCGATATTGTCAATCAACTTTGGCGCAGTGGTCCAATATTGCCCTCCGTCTCGTTTACTAAATCGAAGGGTGCAAACCTTCCTTCTGATCACTGAAACAGCCATGGCGATTGCCCAAAGGCTATTCGGAGGCTGCTCGTCGTCTCATTTAATCAGACCGCATGGGTCGTTCTTAACCAAATCTTGATAACAAATTCAATTGATAGACAATTTTAAATAAAATATATTATTCTCTCTCTCTCTCTCTCTCTCTCTCTCTCTCTCTCTCTCTCTCTCTCTCTTTTGCGGAAATATTTCGGAAACATATTGCAAACATCCGAAATTAAATAAATAAATTTAACTAGTGCACTAATTATCATCGTAGATTTCTTTTATCAAATCTACAAGTCATCAGAAATCTATGTCATGAATTTACTATGGTACATTGAATATCGTCTGTCTGGAAATTAATTTTTCGACTTTGATATAATGTATTGCGTTCTCTCGATTGTTGAGAGAATATCTGTATGTATAATGCTTCATTCATATTAAAAGAATGATAAAAATGCATCAACATCGATAATGAGTTCTTTCCTCGATAGAATAGTATGTTCAAGTAATTGACATTACATACATTTTCGAAGATGCTATTAGATTGCAATCGATCTCTAGTATATATGTGTAGTTGCGATATTGAATCTCAGTAATTTCAAGATATCAACTTGATGATATCGTAAATAATTATTAGCTAATAAATGATTATAGCCTATAATATAGTAATAAATTTATGTGATTTAAGCTACCTCCAATATGTCAATTAAATTTTATATAACTTTCATTTATGATAAATTTTGTGATAAAGAAATATCGAGGGAAAAAGGACTGAAAAATTTTGAAAAAATCTAATTGAAATATTTTTCTAAGTACACAAATGATGCTGAATGCTTAAGAAGTTATGAATTTAAAAATAAATTAGTAATTTTAATAAGCTAATTATATATAATAAAATTAATTTTAAGAAAAAACGCGAGCACATTAATTTTATTGAGATATGTATATAAAATCAATCCTCCCTTTCTCTCTCTCTCTCTCTCTCTCTCTCTCTCTCTTTCTCTCTCTCTCTCTCTCTCTCGGCTTTTTGAAAATACAGATATATATAATATATATATTTATGATACTATAAAATTTTATGTTGACTCTTATTCACTTTTCTTATGCGACAGTGTTAACATTTGTGCTGACATGTCCTCTAATTTCATACAATATTCAGAAATACATCTTTCGCGGAGCCTTCAAGAGCAATTTAAGTCAAGGGTGGTTTTTGGCAGCAGCTGTTAACAGGCTTTCTCTCCGATTCATACCCTTGAAACCAGGCAGGGCTTCATTTTCCCAAGGGTAGTTGCCACTCACGTGCGAGGCATTAAAAATTAATAAGCCCGCATCAAACGTAAAATGCGAAACATCACGCGTCATCAATTCTATCAGTTATTTTCTTTTTTTAAGATGAAAAAATTGAAATGTTTTTTTTTTAAGAAACCGTACATCTAAATTTATATTTTAATTCTATCAATAATTAAATAAAATCGTCTAATTTTATTCATATACATTCTTTTATTACAAATCTACAAGTTTGCAAAATTGTGTATGACTTAATACACGCTTTAATATTAGGCAAATAATTGTTCAGTTACATTTAATTTTCCTTCGTCAGGAATGGTTGATTATCTCTTTTACTCGATAGGTTACATCTACCGCGTTATTCTGACGATCTCTTTACGTAGTTTTCATTGTTTGCGAGAATGCGCCTTATTCTTTCGCTTTTCTCATTTCTCTTTAAATAAATATTATTGGATTCAATAAAATGTTTTGTTATTTTAACATATGACCTTTACTTGATGCTAATAATGCAAGCTTCAAATTTTACAAATTATATAAATGAAGAAGAATATTTTGTTATATTCTATTAGATGAAACAAAATTGTATTGAACGGAAGAACGTCAATTCTTTTTCTATCGTATTTTATCCCGAGATTTTTTGGGTTGAGTTACCATGGTTACTCTTGGTCCATTTGTTTTTAATCATTGGACCATGGAGGAAATACGAATGTATCCCTTCGCTGTTTCTGTCTGTTCGCTGTGTATTATTGAAATCTGCGTTTCGAATGCGTCAGACAAACCTGATTGGTTAAGCCGGAGGGTTATTCGGCGCGTTTGTTCTCTCCCTACTTTACCTCCCTGTCTCTTTCACTTTCCCTCTACTTCGTTAAAACTCTACCTTGTTTTCAGAATAAAAAGTGAAAGAAGGCGCGTATGCTGTAGCATTCCATTTCCTTTACAATTGTAATTTACAAAATTCTTTAAAATTCAAGAGTAATGAAGGCTATTTTACACTACGATAGTTTGTAATAAAATTGATATTTATTTGAATCTTTTTACGATTCATAAATTTTTTTCAAAAATTCATATCATAAAGCATCAGTTATTCTGTGACAAGATATGTATTCATAAACATGGCTAAAAGGTAGTAGATATATTCATAACTCCCTTGAAGAGCGGAATGGACATCGGTAGTTCTTTCGATGTGTAATGATAATCACATGTAATGATAATCTTATTTTGCTCGGGGTAATCTGTCTGTCCCGAAGCACGTTGATTTCTGGATCCCTATGGTACGAGTATGTCAACAGAGATAGTCGTTGTCAGCTAAGAGTGTCGAAAATAATTACATAAAGTGTACGTCTAAAGCCGATGGGTTGAAGCTACCATACTTGATTATCTCTTAGATGAATCTGAAATTGATACTAGAAACTTGTACCTCGTTCTCATCTCGGTTATAATTCTCATTACGCGGAAGGGAAATGATCCTCTCGAGTGTATTCACCGGACAATTATACAGTCCACTTGTTCAATGCAATGCCATGAACCATGGTATTTCGAAAGAAGAAGACTAATGCGATTTTAAAACGCCAGTTGATACGCACGCTCAAATTTTCTGCTAGACTAAGCGATAAATCTCTTCGAGAAGGGGAGGCAACGTATTGATCTCATCGATATGTGTAAATATAATGGACACGCGAAGAATGCTTTTTTCTGGGGCACACTTTTCATGGAAATTGTTCCAAGGTAACGGCAAGATAAAAATAAATTTACTATCCACCTATAACGATATTTGAATATTCTTACATACTAAGAATTATAAGTCTTTTTATAGTATCGCATAAATAATGCAGAATTGTTTAAATATCCCTATCGTACATTACAGACTTGACAAAATATTAAAGGTATTACCAATTTTACATATGTATAATCTTATATATATATATATATATATATAAAATTAAATATAATAATCCCATATGTACAACACACATACAAATAAGCAAAGATCAATAAATCATAAATAATCAGAAAAGTTTTACTGACAGTTTTACTGTCTAGTAACATTTTTGTGTGAATTCCATATGTATTTTTCGAATTATTAATTCCTATTTCATCTTATTTCAAACGCATATATCCTCTGATATATCCACGTTACTGTCAGAAGAGTAGTCTCAACGCTAAAATCTTATAAGATCTTTGCCTATGGCTTTGCATATCATATTGCGTACATTCCTTCAACCAGCCGCCATGCTTTTCATGACTGGATGAAAAGCTCGAGTTATGAATGCGTTACCAAGCTTAAATATTCCATCAGTGAATAGCGACTATGCCTCTCGTCTGCAACATCAGTGTGAAACGTATAAATAAATATCAATTCATATAAATAAATATTTTTCGCATGAAATAGAATATTGCAAGACAATTTAATATTCTATACATATTTTTAAATATTACATAATTAAACGATAAAATACCATTTCTATTTTGTTTTTATTAACATATAAATTATTTAAAAAGTATTACAAACAAAAGAGAAACAGAAATTTCTTTAATGAATATTTAAACAGTCAAAGTTTACTATAGTACATACTTTGTAAGCATACGTTCAGACGAATGAAATATTTATCAGAAGTCGCGTTGCAACTAGTGAGAGAATAATTTTCGCATCTCTATTCACTGGCGGTGGCAATGGCGATTATCACAGCTCCAAGAGTTAAAGCCGAAGCTATTCAAACGGCAGAATTGGAAGGCTACAAATTAGAGATCTTTGTCCCTTTTGTTGCAGGTTGCACCAGTCTTATACATCATCTTTACGAGTATTTGCAAAAATCCAGAAATGTAGAATTAAGTTCATTTGTAATTGGAAAAACAATTCCTTAAGATATAGATAAGAAATAATTCAAACATTAAAAAAGTATCTGATACATCAAATCTGATTACGAATAATTATAATTTTCAGACAAATGTATGGAGAAAGGTGAGAGCTCAACGGGGTTGCGTGATTCCTAGAGGTCGAAGAGGTCACACCGCCTTGGTACATCGCGGACAAATGCTTATATACGGCGGTTATCAAGACTTACGTGGAAGTTCCTCAGAACTATGGTCTTTTCATTTCGGTATAACATTCGCTATGTATCTCATATATAACTCGATCAATAATAATGCATAGCGACTTCGAACTTGTTTAACATTACAGAAACTGAATCTTGGCATTTGCTTTCGTCGAGCGAAAGCGGGCCGGCTGCAAGACATAAGCATTCAGCGGTTTTGCACGGTGATGCGATGTATATTTACGGCGGAATGACGGATCTTCAAGAAAGGAACGATTGCTGGCGATGGGACGTCAACAGTGCTTCGTGGTCCATGTTGAAGAACAAACCAGGTCCCGGACCGCTTCATGGCCACGCAGCATGCAGATTGCCAAGTTGTATGTTGATCTTTGGCGGTGAGAGCGGTGGTTTGGCGACAAACGAGCTATGGAGATTTCATTTCGGTATGCGTTGCCACATCGTCATATATGTAAAGCATCAATCTTTAGACCCTATTATAATGTATACCAACATTGGTAATATTTGGTAATGTATAATCATTATAATGTATACTTCATTGAAGATATTATCCATTGAAATTATTTCTATTAACATTATCTAAGATCAGATGTATATGAAAAAATAGTCAAAATTTTGGAAAAAATTGTTTAGTATAAATTATTTTATTAAAGTGCTCTTGGATTAAATTTAAAAGAAATTTTTTAACATGGTTCCATAAAATCAGGTCTAAAGAGATTAATATATAAAATAGCCCAAGAAATGAGAAAGTAAATATTAAAAATAGTTAAATACATTATTCATACAATATAAATAAGTAGATATTAAAAATAATTGTTTTTAATTATTATTTAAACTTTAAACATTTCATAATGTAAAATATTTAAATATTTCGATAGGCACAGAAACCTGGGAGAAGCTGTCAGTACCAGGACCGAAACCGCAGCCGAGAGCTGAAAGCGTCGCTCTCGCAGTATCCGAATTATTGATTCGCGGAACAGGTATCGACAATTCAAAACCAAGGCTGAGAAATCAAAGGCCTAGGCTGTCGAGCAATAGAATATCACCAAACGAGGCACCCTCTGCCAGACCCAGCTTTCTCAGGGAAATTTCAAAATTATCGCAAATAAATCTGTCGAGGCTCAGTCATCCGACGAAGTGCAGTTATTCAGTTCTCAGTGGACATGACGATAACGAAGAAAGCCCTCAAGAGGTATGTGTATGAATGTAAAATCCTCGAAAGACGTTTTCATTGTTAGTAGGTGCGCACTTATCTTCCAATTAGGCCTGCATGCAGGCAAACACGTATTATCCTTTTCAGCAAGTGGATGTCGAAGTGGTCGAACCCTCCACGGGAATGGTAAAATCTCGCAGCGCTAACACGCTGGCCCGCCGAAGACAAAAAGCGTCGGAAGGAACAGCGAGGACGGTTGATGTTAGCAATATTAACAATACTTCTGGTATGACCAGAGATCCTATTTCGGTGCCAAACTTTCGTGCTTTGACGTTACCAACGCCTGTTCTCACGCCTGTAGAGGCTGCTAGATTAGTCTTCGTTGATCCGGATGAGAATAGTGACAATGAGGAGCGCAAGGAACCGCCCACATCAAGACTGATTGAAGTTCAAGAAGAAAAACGGTAACTGTCTTTATAACATAACTACATACATTTTTATTAAACATTAAGATTCTTACATCCGTTCGTTAGAGATTTCGCAGCAATTCACCAAGCTTGTCAACCCACTCGCGGTGAGAGTTACAGCTCGCATCTTTACGAAGCCGCTCTGCAAACGCCAAAAACTCCGACAACGACGAAGATCCCTACGTCCGCCTCCGTTCGATTCGCCGATCTTGAAGAAGGCGAAGAATCAACATCGGATTACGCAAGTATTGAGGCGAGAAGTCCAGGTGATCCGCTCGCAGAAGATGACTGGGTGTCCGGAAGAAGATCAAAGTCACACAGACCGATTGTTACTTCATCGACGATACGAGAAGGCCAATTCGGTTTCTGTAATCCAAACTACCTTGGTCTGGACGAAACCAAATCTGGTCATCATCATCATCATCATCATCATCATCATCATCATCATCATCAACAACATCAACATCAGCAGCAGCAACAGCAGCAGCAACAGCAGCAGCAGCAACAACAGCAACAACAACAACAAGATGGAAAGTATGCCAAGTTGCTCAACAGTCCGCCCGATAGCGTATTAGAGGATGAACCTGGAAGATCGGCTTCACAAACATTTGCAGAGCTCTTGGAGCTTCAAGAGATTAGAAGGGTGCCCCGAGCGCCACCGAAGAGCCTGCCATTGGGTTCGCCATCGAGAAGAGCGGTGAGCGCATCGAGGGCTGAGAGGCAAAGGGCAAAGGTAGCAGCGGTGGATGCAACCGACGTTAGAACACCTTCCTATGGACCAGCACCTTTGTATGTTTTTTTGGTCGGTGGCAAAGAAAAGGGCCAAGTCACGGTGTTCGCCAGGCCAGTCTCTCTTTGGAAGTTACAGCTCGCGCCGCATATCTTCTAAGGATGATCAATGGTCCACTTTAGCTGAGTCATCCGCGCTCTGTTAGTGATAAGAAAAGTACGAGAGGACTGATGATTGAGGAAAGCGATTGTGCAGTCCAATTTTTCCAAGTTGCTGTGGTGTTTTATAAATATTCCTTGATAAAATTCCTTGGTAAAATTCATGCTTGAATAGATTGATTTTTTTAAAGTTTATCCTCATTTATTTGATTATTAGTATTAAAGTTAAACAAGTTAATTTTATATATGTGTTCTTCGTTACAGAGCAAATATGTCTTTTGTATAGAATTGGTTGTAATGGTTGTAAATTTTTTTTGTTCGTTAAAGCTTGTTAATTACTATTTGCGTTATATTCTCTATGCTGTATTATCAATGCCGAAATAGAAATCGACAGAAAAATAATGTATAACATGCCAAAGCATAGCCACTATTTCTGGCAAATGCCATCGATATATCAATGCGCAATATATAT
>NW_017259306.1:2226469-2239340 GCF_001594045.1 Atta colombica | reverse complement strand
TTGTTCTTTTAATGAATTCTATATTTCTCCATAATTTATAAATTATGAATTTATTAATATTTATTTATGATTTATAAAAAATATAAAAAAATTTAGATTTTTAAGTAAAAGATTAATATTCATTTACATTTAACTTGGAAACAAATATGTCAAATTACTATTCCTATTGTATGTCAAACGTGTGTGTTTAAAGTAAAGCCGCAAAACATAATATTTACGAATCATGAGTTCATATTGAATTGCCTGATTCGAGCGTTCTCAATGTGAGTTTGTAAAAAGATGAATGTTCAAATAGAAGCGCAGATCAAGTCGGCGATTGAGATTGCACTTCTTCAATTATTGATAAAAACACGATTGACAAAATGTCGCGTCGCAGTCCTATATTTATTAACGCATCCGTCTTTCACTTTACAATACGTAATTTATTCATAAGGATAAGATACTAAGCTCCCTGACCGCCAAAACTTCAAGTTATTTGCAACTTCAAATATCTGCAAAATCGACTGGCTTGATCTGCGCTCAACTGCCATCGAATGTGAAAATTCAATGTGCGTAAAATATGGTATAGAGTTAATGTCAGATGCGTAAACTTAAAATATTATAGGATGGAAGATATACACACGATATTCCATAATTTATGTTTTATAATTACATAGCGCTATTCTTTAGAAATAAGGATGTGGATTAAGGCAGACGACATATTTAATAATACCTTCTCCGTTAAGAAGAAAAAACGGTTTAGGGCTTTTTGACTCTTTTTTCATTAAAGAATAGCACTTATTGTAATTAATCGACGCAAATTATGAAATACTTTATATGTCATTCGAAGATTACAATCGACTCGTGATTGCTCCATTCTATTATTACTAACCGATTCTTCTATTCTATTCTATAGCAGATAGATTTTTATAAAAAAAAAATTTTAACTTATATTTATGAAGCAAATCAGTAGATTGTAATTCTTTAGTAAACCAAATTTACTATTCTTAATGACTGAAACAAAACCAAAGAAAACATGCGAGAACTATTGATTTCAAAATTAAAATGTTATGTGTACGTGTGTTCCCGAAAAATTAGCGATAATTTACATCTGCCAATTTACTTGGAAAGGGGTAATATTTCAAAGATGCCAAAACAATACTGTACCCAAACTATTCGCTATCAAATATTTGCTCGCTAACATTTCAAATATTTCAATACAATTTGATGATTTTAAAATACAGTAAAAACAAAATTTTGAAATCCACAATTGTATAAAATACTCAAGTAGCAAAGTGACATCAAAAAATGTTTTAAAACATTCTCAATGACATCTTTAACACCAATACGACGTTATTAAAACGTCATCTTGCTGCTTGGATAAGTATTATTGTTTACTTTATTTTAAGATAAAGTAACGTAGCAAAGCAAAATTTTTTTAAAAGCACTCTTACAAAGTGCAAGAATTTGGAAAGCACTATAAAAGTATAAAAGAAAGCTTGTGTTCTAAGAGACTATAGTCGCTACCGCTGACGTCAGTAGTCTCGCGTTGAACCACTACAGAATCGCGAATCGATAAAAATCGAAAGTCTTTACCGTGATTGTATCTAATATCGTAGTAAGTTAGTTTTTAGTAAGCGTATTGTAAGTAGAGCAGATGATGGGTGAAGGGAGTTCTCTTGTTCGTGTAGAATTTTTATGCCCGTAAAGGCCCAACACATGTAATCCATCCATAAGTAGCTAAGGTCGACATGGCTTCTCTACGAGCTAGATATTGAGAGATGCTTGTATTATTGATCCTTAGTGACATATTCAAAATAATGTTCCGTATATTATAATATATTATTTATTAATTACTCATCGTGAAATGCAATATGACGAAAAAATTATTTTTAGCGACTATATTATCGGGCAAGTGCAATAACTAAGATTACTTATGAAGTTGAAAAAATTGATTCAATTGTTAAAAATAAAAATTTATTACAAATATCTTCTAAATGATGTAAAAGGAAGAATGAGTTATATCTGCAGGAAACTTTACAATGTGTAATCGCTGTTAATTACGAAAATTTGGTAGACGAGGGGTTGCTTTTTAAGCAAAAGATCTCCTGATATCTAGTCTCGGGCCTCGAATACCCAAAAATCAATGTTTTCCATTCGTAGAATTAGTCAATTACATCTCAGTGTACAAAAAAAATTTAAGCTAAATGTTTTCGTATTATCTCTTCACTTTTACTGTGCATTTACCTTCATATAGACATTTCATCCCTCCTATATCGATGCTTTGTTCATCGTCTTTTCGTTTCTTACGACTAGTGAGTCATCCGCATTATCGTAAACTGAAACTGTTTATAGCTGCTTTCCTTTAGGAGATAAGTCGACAAATGTTATTCTATTCTTCTTGACATTTAATAAAGAATAAATATAGAATGACATTCATGTCAATTGTGATTTTTAAAAGGAAAGCAGCCTATATCTCACGATATACATCTTCATTTCCATGATCACCCAACCACGAACAACGATTTCGTATATACATTCCTTCCCACGACCATCCAAACACGTAACAAAACGCGAATTACGTGCAATACGCTAGTATTTGGAGGAGAGACAAGCAACAAATTTTACACTGCGTAGGAATCAAAGAAGCGGAAAAATAAATAACATTAATACATACTCTTTATATAAGCTTTGACGCTTGAATGCGCCCGTCACAAATGTCGCCGTACGAATTGTCGAATTAAAAGCAATTAAAAGGCAAATCCTTTCTATAGAGTTCCATATTTACAGAGCGCAGTATTTTTTCAGAAAACAAATCTTCGGATAGAGGAGATGACTCTTGCTCTTAATTATCTCTATATGTTTAATATCAAGACAATATATACGCGAACGCATTACGTGGTACGAAGCACTGAAAATATATGATTGATTACGCAAACACGTACATATTTTTCACAACAACATGTTGAAAATTATCGTGACAAGTGTAAGCATAAATGTTAAGTAAATGCAGTAAATCGATATTTCTTCGAGCAAATCCCTGTAAATTCTGAATTTTATCAAATGCATAATTATAATATTTTCGGTGCTTGGATACATATGTAACATAAACAATTTCCTGTATGTAATTAGCTACAATATTACGTGGATTATCCTACTGGATTGAGCGAATGTGTTTATACATAATGTACACAGCGTAATCTACATTGCGTTTATTATCCTTTCCTATTTGAATGTCAATGCGAAGATACGCGCCTGACGAATCCGGGCTCTTCGGTTTTTGTGTAATTAATCCCTGATTGATAATCATCAGTAAAGCGTTCAGTTCATTACCGCATTGTAATTAATGTAACAGTTATTAATGGAACAGTATTATTATGATTAGAAAATATACTATATATAATTCGATAATGAGATCGCGTCCATCTTATTATTAATCATATACATTTCTTTTCTTCTCTATGTTTTTATTTTATCCTAATGGGCCGACGTTTCAAATATAATCATTATTTGATATGATGATAAATTAAAATTAAATTCTTCACACTTAGCATACAATCTATAAAAGATTATCTAAAGAAACTGTTTAAAATTGCATAATTGTTCGTAAGTATCGCACAATAATTCTTTTTTCAATACGCCATGTAGTTAGTGCAGTTATCTTAAATCAATGACTACTGAAATTGACTATTGTTGAACTGTACAAGTTAATATTTTTTAAATTAATATTATTCATACCCAGAATTAAATCAAAACATATAAAGAAACAAAATTTGTTCAATTCAACTGCATCCATGTAAATTGATATAAAAATCAAAAATGAAAAATTTCTAGCTCTTTAGATCTTTGTGAATATATAAAGCGTGGGAATGAGTTCTCAGATTCAGAGATACAATTTTCAAATTACGTTCTGCAAAACGATGTTGTTACATACAATAACTTTTATCTTAATTTCTTTTAAAAGCTAAAAATGAATTCTGAAATATTTTAAGATTTCTCATTCTATAATTTCCGAAAAAAAAATTCCAAATCTGAAGAGACTGAAATTACTTTTTAAAAATCTTCAGAAATTTAAAATATAAAAATTGTTTTAGGTATTATATATAAGATATAAATTTTTTTACTAGAGTCTAATAGTGATTAATTATAATTTTGTGAATAATAAAAAAAGTAAGATTTGTTGACGATGATGATATTATCGACTTTTGAAAAGTTGTAGTGCACAAGTAATGCTACGAATTGTCGTAAGATTGCAGCACTAGTTCCACCGACATAAAAAGAACAAAGAGTACGATACGAGAATAAAAGAAAGATATTGCCATGAGAATGTGGTTATTAAAAAAATATGCGCAAGCATGTTGTATAAACTTTTATCAAAATTATTTGAGTTTTGTTAAAAATGATATAATATAAATAAAATATTATACTTAATATTATATAATAAAATATAAACATAAAAAGAACAATCTGATGATTTAATAAATCTAATTTTAATAAATCTATTTGTTTATATCGTACTTAGTATACTTTTAAAAATTCTTTCAGCATACAAAGAATAGCATTATTCTTGGAGTAATCTAAGAATCCAATTCCCATCGTTAAACGATCAACCGATGATAGAACCATTGACGTTAAGGGAATATTTGCGCTATAGGGCGCACATTCTCACCCGCGTGTACAAAACTCAGATTATGTAATGAAGCCTTGTCACAATGGCGGCGGCAAGCTTTGATCCAAGCAATTCTCACGGCAGGGAAAAGGCGCTCCAAGAATCAAGAAGAAACGTTAATTCTATTCGAATCTACGGTCGCCTTTCTTTGCTCCTCTTACCGATGTCGACGCAACAGGTCGTATTGTGACGAGGGTTTCTCTGCGAGTAAAATCGCCGCATCGCACCGCGCCGCGCCAAGACACCCCTTCGATACATTCGTATGTCTCGTTCGAGTCGAGAAGCAAACAAATTTATAGACCTCTAGGGCTGACACCTGCTCACTACGTCAGGTACAATTCCCGTTCCCACCTGCGGCCGCTTCGCGAATGATGATTCCTTTGATCGTGCGACAGCTTGGATCGGGAATAAAATCGAAAATCGCATCGAACCTTGTTCCGCAGAGCGAAGTCTCGATCTAAATGTTCCTGCCGTATGTGGATTTTCAAACGCCTGTTGTTATGAAATCGAAGACGGAGATCGTATCCTTCGGTTCTTCGTCGATTATTAGCGCCACTGATCGGCTGATCTTTTGTCTGTAAACGATGCGTAACAAATGGATAGTGACCCGTACACGACAGCAGCCTCCTTCCGCGCAACAAAGATTGTTTCTGGTTTCTCGTTCGGGAGATGATTAATGAGTTCGTTATATGTTTCTTAATACACAGGCGGGTCGAGACGATCTACCCGCTCATCGTGCGGTCAAAGGTTCCCGCAAATCTCTCTCTCTCTCTCTCTCTCTCTCTCTCTCTCTCTCTCTCTCTCTCTCTTTCTATCTCTCTTCTTTTTTCCTATCATTCCCTTCTTGTCCTTACGTTCTCTCTTTTTTTCTCACAAAATTTTATTTTATAAACTCGTTTATTGAAAGCACTTTAAGAAAATATCCATAGATGAAAAGTAAGTATTAGTAAGTAATGCATTACTTGTAATGCTGTCACTGTTACTTTTAGTTCTTGTAATATCAATTTGATAATGACTTTACTATTTTTTAGAACAATAACGCTAAAATTGGTAAAGTCACTTTTGAAATAATTCGTTACCTTTATATATTATTAAAAAAAAGGATCTCGTTATAACATAAAGCATAATAAATAATGCGTAATAAACAACCCGCAATAATATGTTTTTTTTATAGATTTCTGGAGCTGTAAAAGGAACTTTGGAGCATTAAAAAGATAAAGGCGCTATAATTTAAAAAAAAAGTGAAGAAATTAAGTAATTTAAACAAGTGCGTCTATTTTATAAATTGAAATAATAGATAGCAACTATCATTAACAGTACATATACTTGCTGCTTAAAAAAACTGTTGCCTTCTTAACAAGATATGATTAATATGATATTTGATTATTATCACAAGATACTATTAATAATATTTCAGTAATAATGTATTTATGAATCTTGTCAAAGGTATGCAAAAAGAATTGTATTCATTGGAGGAAGGGAAAGTTAGATTGGTACTCGAAAATTACAAGCTTCTGACCACAAATTTTATAAACACAGCCCTGATGATAATGAGTTATTTTCAAACGTGACTTTTCAATCCTAGCATTATCGTGACCATCATAAAAAAAAACTGTAAAGTTATTATCAAATCGTTATTATAAAAAAAAATAATGGTAATGGCGTGACAAGTAATGCGTTACTTCTTATCCCTGGAAACATTTCAGGTACTTAGTTAATCTTCTTTCAATAAATCAAATAATCAAAGTCAAGATTGCACGCGTCATCTTTAGAAAACAGATAAAAGTGAATATCATTATGTAGGGACTACCTATATTGACCGCAAAATATTAAATTGAGAATTCTGCTATAGTTAAACAGCACTGCTTTTCTTTTATTCTGTCCAATGATTTCGCACCTTTCTTCTCGCAAGACCTTTTTTCCTTTTTCTATCTCTGTTTCTCTTTCATGTAACTAATCTATTTCTAAAGAAAATTTTCGGTCCTAAGTTAGAATACGACCGAGGACAGGTAAATCGCGTATAAAATTGTTCTGTGGTAGATCTTTCGAACCTTAACAGTGACCGCCATCAAGGGAAATAAGAAATGCTTTTTAGTCATCATTCAGTGCGAGAACGTTTGTCAAGAGATCTAACAAAGCCGCCATGTCAGGAAATTAAATGTACACTACAGATCTATAGATATCTAAGTACGTACATTTTGTTATATGCGAATTTCGACAAATGTTATAATCATGTGAGAAATTATAAATTATGTAGCAAAAAATTAAGTAACCGTGATGAACATTTTTCTGAGAATTTTTCATATTTTTATATGAAATTCAAAATTTTTAAATAGATTTATAACTTTTTTAGAAAATTTTACAGATTTTTAATACAAATTGGAACACTTTTTAAGTATCGAGAAACATTACATCTTTTTTAGATTTTACATCTTTTTAGAATTCTTCATATTTAAATTCTAATAAAATATTCTAAGATTTTTTATCCTATAATTTCTGATGAAATCTTATAAAATCTAAAAAAGTTCAAGGTATTTTTTCAGAAATTATAAAATAAGAAATTTAAAAAATATTAGAATATTTTTCTCAAAATTCATATATAAAAAGTTTTAAAGATGTAAATCTTCTCATTATTTCTAAAAAGTGTTTCAACTCGTAAAATAAAAATTCAGAGATAAATTTTCATTAAGGGAATATTGTAATAGGAACATACAAATTCATAAAGATAAAAACAATAAACAATTATATAACAACAACTATATAACAGAAAAATTTAAATAAGTCAATAAAATAATTCGTAATAAAAAAATGTAAATACACTTATAAAAAGAATCATCTACATTATATATTTCATTCCCAATTCGATAAATCCTGATTAGCGACTGATCATTTAATTATATCGCCGAACGTTTCACGTTTCCTCGGCTCAGCAGCCGGTCAAAAATTAAAGTGACCCTCTACTAGACAGACGAAAAGGCCGAAGGACGAGGATGAAGGAAATAACATATTTCTTCTCGGTCGTAACAGTCTTTCGGCACTCTTTTGTGAAATGGCCGTTGGCCTTTCGATCGCATTACGAGGTTTCATTTTTGAGAAACCGATACACCCGAAAAAACGCACTTTTTGACAGTTTGCCGATATAACTTAGAGGTGTTTATAGTTAGTTAGAAATTCGTTCGTTCGGAGGTCGTTTTAATACCATCAGGATCGCGCGGTTATATGCTTTATGACTTGGATATAAAAGAAAAAAAAAATCCATCTATGTATCTTCGATCCGAGAGGATTTCAAGTTAATACGGCAATCCTCGATTATCAAAAAAGGGAATCATGATGATACATTCCGCTGTGGCACAGTAAATATGACTTATATCTCATTACATCATCGAGTCCAATTCTAATTTAACAGCTTTGTATCAAATTAGAATTTATATTTAAAGATTATCTTAATATCATCACAATTTTACTACTCAAGACATAGTTTCTATATTTGTGTAGTTATATTGTAAAATTAAAAATCGATGTTGTATCAATGTAAATAATATGGAGTCAATGTAAATAACAAAATATTTTTTTGCGTGTGACTTGCACTAAAAGATTTTTAAAAATTTGTCCAGGAGAATTGACGCCCTAACTATAAAGATATATTTTACAATAATTTTTTTATACAATAAAGTTGTTAATAAGATGCTAATCAATGATTAATTTGCTGATCAATGATTAGTTTTTCTGGAGAAATTCAAATCTTTTAATTCAAATCAAGCAGCCAAGAGAATGAAAATCTTTCCTTCTTTTCTTATTGGTAATTCATAAAATTCAATTTATATCTTTTTTTGAAAAGAAAACAATTTGTGGATAATGATTGTGATGAAATGAAATATCATAGACATATGTTACTGATTATTTTAAAGTCGGTATGTTACAAAATTAACTACAAAGCTTATAAGGATGTAAATATTGTTTTTATTTATTGAAAATTCTATGAAATAAATTATTTCAGTCTCTTGTGAAATGTAACACAAGTTTTTGGACAGTCATGGTTGTAAATTGATTTTGAAATTTGGTTGTAAGTTAAGTTAATAACATTTTTATTACGTTATAACATTTCTTAATTTTGTGTATCATTCAGATAGAATTATCAGGAGGAAAATCAAGAATTGATGATTAATTACAATTTTTGTGATATTTATTTTTTAAAGACATCATGCAGTAAGTAAAGAAAAAGAAGGAAAACTTTTATAAAACATAATTTATCAAAATAAGAACAAAAAAAAAAGATTTCTTTCATACATATTATTAATAGATCATCTTATAAAGGTATATTCTTAAAATAATTCTTTACATTTTTTAATGTTAATGAATTAAATAAGCGATTTAACAAAATAAACATTTTTTATAAACAAAATGAAATGTATGTTAACGTACATTAAGTTTCCAAATTACACGTGTTGTCATCTTAAATAAAACATAATATTTTTATGAACTTAATATAGAAATAAATCTCGAAATTTAAACAAACCAGATGATTGGAAAAGGACAGAATCAACGCGGTTAAAAGTGTGTCAATAATTTTTACACAATATTTTCAGAAATTTATTTATGGGAATTTCGTTTGTTCAATTATTTGTTAATGAATTCAATATCGAACAAAAGCAAATTCTACATTAGTAGATCAAAAATGAAAATTTGTAATATATCAAACTTTCTGTTAACATTATCTGGTCTGATTTATGATTAATAAAAAATATTTTATGTTTCTCAAACGACTTGTAACGCTTAAACTGAGTAAAGGAAAAATATAAAATATTTTATCATCCGGTAAAATACCGGAAAATAATTATCTATTTCCGGTATGCGAGATTTTGACATTGTGTACAGATTAAAATTAAATAGCATTCAGTTCTTTGTTATATATCTTTTTCAATTATTTTTCTATCGTTCTCAATTATCTCTTTAACAAGAAAAAAGTATTAATATTTTGTACAAAAATGTATAAAATTCATCCACGATATTCATTTGTACAATCATTACAGATTTGTAATAATATCGAACAATGAAGTTTAAAAAAGTGATTTGATAAACAATCTTTTTCTGTAAAAATTACGCGGAATTGAATATCTCAGCCATATTTATAAATCTTTCTGATAAAAGTATGCCATGAATAAACAAATAGTTTTATCTTTCGACTTACAAGATAATAGTTTCTGACATATCCGTAACGAGCTAATTGTAAGATTAACTTCTCAATCTGAAAGTTTAAATCACATAGCCATGAAAATATAACGTCTTGCGGAGGCTCGCTGCATATATGCACGCATAAAAACATGCACGCAAGGGTAAGCAATTGGAGAGAGGAATAAAGAGCAACACTACAAGCAACCATTGGCCATCGTATAATTACGTCGACATACAAGCTTCTCGCGATGATATTCGTCTTTAAATGAAACGACATCGAGCGTGCAGGACCGCTAATTAAACCGAAAAACTTCATCCGCTAATTAAATCCAAACGATTAAGCTTATTCGCCCTTCATTACTACTCCTTTTCGTCGCCGCATTTATCAATAATTATTACTTATCGGAATGATTGCCTCTGAATCTTGGGCGGCCAAATACAAGCAATGATTTTGCTTTATGGTCAAATCACCATTTGAACCTTGATATGTATAAAATTTATTACTCTCAAAAATGAGAAAAAATTGACTGAAAGATGATAAACTTGGTTTTAAAAAAGAAGATTAAAAGAAAAAAAGAAACTATTCAAATGGATATGGAATTATTTTTATATAAAACTTTAAACTGCACATAGTCGTCAAAGTCGCATTATCATGTGATAACTATATATACTAAATAGACATAATATCGTGCCGATGTTTGAAGGAAAATTTAAACGCAGAAAATTTAAATTTTAGTATACATTTATTAAATTATATAGATTAGTCGACATGAACTTTCCGGACAACCTAATATTATACCATTTAGAAAAGTAGAATGCTTTAAAATTTTATCTTGAAAATCCTATACATTTTAAATTATAATTGATTAATTCTAGAAACTAGTTCGTATATTCTTAATCAAGTCTTATCTTTTCTAAAAAGCCATCACAAATTGTGTTTTATATAAAGAAAAACGTGCAAGATTAAGACAAGATTAAAAGATAAAAATCGAATTTTATAAAAGTTTAAAATAATATTTTATAAATTGAAGTTATTTTATTTAAATCTAAGATCGCGGTTATATGTTGAAGTTATCCTGGTGTCCGTAGTTAATTTTCTATTTTTAGAAAACTCTAATTTTAGTCAACCAAGAGAATTCTATATTCTCCTTTTTAGTATTTTAGTATTTTACGTAGCAGCTCTTTTTATTTTTCTTTGAGATTTTATATTTCTTAAAAATAAAGAAAAGCAAGACTGTTGCAAGACTTGTTCACTTTTATCCGAAAATTCATTTAATCCTCCCATATTTTTCATAAATTTATATTTTTTTGTTAGAAATATAACATTATAGTTTTTTATTTCCGCGAATAATTCTTATATATAATTATGGTATGTTATTATTATTAGTTATGTTGTTATTATTATTAGTTGTTAATATTAAAAAAAAAACAATTAGAAGCCGTTAAATCTATTCCAGAATTTTTCTAATGTTTAATAATTATAAATTCTTATGATGCTCAAATAAAGTTTTGAACAAAATTTTGTCTCATAATTCTGTTTTTTTTTTCGTTTTTAAAAAATGGTTAGAAAGTCTCGAGGGAAAATAAACTACTGAGTAAAATATGAGATAATATTTATGAGATTATATTCAATGGTTGAGGTTTGAAGATGATTTATGATACAAATAAATAGCATATGCGCATGCGTCCGAAAGAATATCCCCACTAGAATAGAATATGTATCCCCTTCTTCTCTTTTCGATGACCGTCTCTTGTCCTCTCAGTTTTAAAAGTTGAAGCGAAGCGTTATGTTACCACTTGAGTGTTCTCTAACTTATAGGAAATAAAAATTGTTATTCATCTTCGCACTGGAAATTACTGCAAAGATTTTACAACTACAAAGAAGTGACTGCAAAAACTAGCAAGTCTTTAAAAAATTAAATATAATAATTGATTGATATGCTTATATATTAAAAGAATACACTTTTATTTTGAACATCTGCTGTATCTTAATTTTATAATAATAGTAATAGCTTCTAATTCGCGATTAATTTTATATTTTTAAGAATAGTTCCATTGATGATTATAATAAACTAAATTTTTTACTCCTCTAAATTTATATAAAATCGATTTCGAATACAGTGTATTGCTTATTTTTCACCTTAGTTACAATATATATACATGGCATCATGGAATCAAGAACAAGAAATAAACCCTTGGATTCAACCTATCATATATCCACAGGTTTGTCTCAGTGTATAATTACGTGACTCCTCATGTGTATGTGGTCATGCAACTTAGCGTGGCGGAAAGGGAATGCACCAGTTAATGTCCTTATATTAACATTTTGCTGATTGAATTTTTTTTGAATATAGTATATCTGTTTATATACAATTAATTACAAAAGAAAGGAGACAATATATACAAAAATATATTTAGAAAATATATATGCAGGATTGGGAACATTATTTTATAAAAGTAATACGTTACTGTTATCATTACTTTTTGTAAAAAGTAACTTGTAAAATAACTCGTCTCATTATTGGTTGCTAAAATTCTTTAATATGATTGGTTTATACATTTAGATTTATAAGGAACCAAAAGCAAGAACCAATTGTATTGAAGAATTTTACAACAGTTGCAAAGCTGCTTTCTCTGCTAAACGCAGAGAATTATCAATTTTAAAAAATAACACATTACCTACTACTTAAAAAGTAAGAAGACATGTGTTAAGCTAATTGTAAGTCCACAACCCTACTTTAAGAGGCCGTAAGTTATAAGTGATGATATATCGGCGACAACTTATACTTTTAAGCCGTAAGAATTGGGTTTTACTCAATTCGCTTTCTAACGATTAAAGCCTAAAGACTGTGTAAAAACAATTTAAAGACAGAAATTATTGTTATTTAACTCTCTTTCGACTTATGATTTAAGGCCTTTTAAAGCAAGGTTGTGGATCTATCCTTATGTTTTCGTATTAAAATAAAATATTAGATTTAAAAATTACATTATTTAATACATTATTTAATAATCAATATTAAAATTTAAAATATTAAGCTAGTCTCTATACAA
>NW_017259306.1:2224180-2226369 GCF_001594045.1 Atta colombica | reverse complement strand
TTTTTATTTTTTAATATATACTTATTTTTAAAAAATTAGATTGCAATTTACAAACAAATTACCATGAATTTTGTCGGTCACTTTATCAGAAAGCACTGATACAGTATCACGACAAAGTTCACGAAATGCTAATTGGCATTAGCAATGGATCACGACACAGCGATAACTTGCAATCTCTGTTTAAAGTTGACAAGTTTCAAGTAGCTCAAAATTTGCGTGCTTTGCCATATTATCGTACATTAATGTGATTCTTTATATATTAATATTTTATATATTAATATTTGTGATATTTGCATACAATAGTATTTTTTTGTTAATTAAGATTCGTATGGCTATCAAAATATATTGTGACATTCTGATATTTTATAATTTTAAGTATACAATAATTTTAATAATTTCTTAAAATATTTCATTAATCACATATTTTCTATGCATCTTATACATATCTTTGTTATGTATATACACAATATTGTTTTTATTAACATACGATATTCATTATTTTTATTAACTTATTATGTATTTTTTTTTCATTATGTATGCTTTTTTCATTATGTGTATTCTGTTGAAATTTGTTTAAAAACATTTAATAAACGACATAAATTTCTCTCTCTCTCTCTCTCTCTCTTTTTCTCTTTCTTTTTTTATTCCTTCCTTTTTACTTACATGTATCTTTTATTTATAGACATTCATTGAAACAACATCGTCAATTCCATCTTCAGTGCCTGGTACGACGCGAATAACGAATACGCTGGCTTCTCAAGATGTATTAACGCAATACAATATTAATAATATCAATCGTACGAAGCAGGAGTACAATTTTTACAACCAAGGCTATGATTGCATAACTCCGAACAATTATCACTTTCAATCAAACAATAATACAACTTCTATCATCTTTCCCAATTCAACTCGTCAGGAAGATAATAAATACGAATCACCTTCGTACACTTTGCCAAATACATCGATCTACCAATACCAGGATGCTGTTTATAAAGGAAATCGTGAATATTCAATGTCACATAACAATACATATACAGCACTATTAACGCCCGAAATAATGACCGACACATCATTAACAAAGCAAAGATGTCATTGTCATCAGTTTGCAACAGTTGATTCAATCCACCAATATTATCGTTCATCAAATCCTATTCTGTCACAAGAATTATCGGAAAAAGCAACCAACTCTCAATATATATTAGAACATAATTTTTATAATTCAATGAGATCTTCGGAATTTCAACTTCAAGGCTTTGTACACAAACCAAATAAAATCAACAGGAAGAAATGCGAGTGTCCTAATTGCATTATGAAAGAGGATAATGCCCCACTTGGTAATGACGGCAAAAGGCAACACATATGTCATATGTTAGGATGTGGAAAAGTATACGGCAAGTCGTCACACCTCAAGGCGCATATTAGAACGCATAACGGGGAACGACCATATTCCTGTAGTTGGCCTTCCTGTTATAAAAGATTCACTCGAAGTGATGAGCTGCAACGTCACTATCGCACGCATACCGGTGAAAAGAAGTACTTTTGCCACAAGTGCCATAAAAGGTTTATGAGAAGTGATCATCTCAAAAAACATATAAAGACGCATGAGAAGGAAAATAGAAAATCTCGTGCGATCAAGAATAACATGAATAAGAAGAGTTTGCTCGAAAGCATCTCTGTAGAAATTTCAAATTCCTCAACTTCTTCTCAAGAATATTGGAAATCCTATTCATACACTTCTTCGTGATATTTTGAGGATTTCTTAATAATAGTTTATGAAAACTCTGTATTATATATAATTTTATATAATTTTTTTAATGATTATTTATTTTATACTTATAAAATAAATAATCATTATAAACCGTATCATATAGTAATTAAGGTAACTGAATGTAAGTCTCTAATAAATTTAAATATTATAATATTAGGACTATTTGAATCGCTAGATGTCATATGCGAACTTTGTGTACAAAACAATAAATAAGTCTACGTTTAAAATTCAACTGAATGAATATATTTATTGTATTGTATAAAGTTCGCATATGACATCTAATGCGACTTGAATAGTCCTAATATTCTAATATTATATTATATAATTTCATATAATCTAACAAAGATCTAATTCTACAAAGTACGATATTAAATTTAAAAGTCAATTTTCTAAAATATTTTTAAAAAATTTTTCTTAAAAT
>NW_017259306.1:2182152-2223868 GCF_001594045.1 Atta colombica | reverse complement strand
TTCTCGAAAATTTAAAATTTCAGTGAAAAGTATTTCAAATGAAAATAGCTTTCAAGTACAATATAAAATGGTAGCCTTAATTTGATATTGATTAATTCTTTAAAATCATATCAAAATAATTTTATTTTATTTTTAACTTATTAAAACTTATTAAATTTTCTTATTGATTCTTTTAAAATATAAAAAGTATAAAGATAATGTCATAAAACATTAATAGTGATATAAAACATTAATTCATGATATTTGACATTTTATTTTAACTAATACGAAATATCTTGTAAAATATTCATTTTTCAACCATCACATCTTAATATTTTCATGTAGAAATCGATAAAGAAATTGATAAAGAACATAACAAAAATTGAGAAAATATTTACAAAATGTAATTGCACCCTTACAACATGTAATAATTATTCTAGTCAAAAGAATTATATTTATTTATTATATCAATATTTATTATAAAATTATCTTTGTTATGTTTTTTACCTAAGACTACAAACTAAGCATTAATCATTGAAGATTATAGAACTATTCTACGAATACAATATATGTAAAAAAATTCTTTTAAAATTATTTTTAAAAAGTTTTTTTATATGTATACCCTTATTTACTTTATCCCAACAATCTATTCTTCTAACTAATATTCTTCTAATATTTTCTGACTTTCGAGTTATTATTTTTGATGATTTTATAGCAGAGATTTTGATATTATGAATGAAAAAAAAAGAGGAATCGTACTATGAAATTTTAAAAAATCTTTCTTGATATTTTCTTGTCATTCTTGTCATTTCTTCGTTTCACTCAAAGAAAAGGTCAGTCGGAAAGGTAAGCGCTCTAGAAATATTTTTCATTCTGCACTTTCTAACAGGTGGGTCGACTTATTGTTAGATCGCAGATGCAGAACCGTTCTGCTTGCACATAATGGAAGAAATTTAGAAATAGGAATAAATATTGAGATTTCTACCAATATCAGAACTGTCATATGTTCCAGTAGAAGTGTTTTATGATAGCTTGAAATCGAAATATTAGTTATTTCTATGTCTAATATTTCTTTTATTACATGCAGCCCTTAACGTACATGTAATCATACATATAATCTTTCATAGTACAATTGTTTACAATGTATTGCAATTGTAAAGTATTTTCGAAAATTATTTTAATAATCTATAAAAGCTTTCATTGAAAAAACAGTAATTATCATTTTCTTTTCATATCGAAAAAAAAATCTGATAAAAAATGTAATTTCTCTGTGATGAATATTGTTTCTCAGGGTGTCAGAGTAATTGCATTCAGCACTGCGACAATGATCTTCGACTTGCCACTGGTAGATGGAGGCACGGTGAATGGAAGAGATCGACATAGCGCTATTAAAGGGGCGGCGCGTCACACAACCCTCTTGACCCCTCAGCCCGATAGAGGATTCATGGCTGGCACCAAGAGGAAGAGGTACATGCAGACGAACAGAGGCAGAGGTAGAGATAGAAGCAAAGAGGCAGTGACGGTGGTGCGGTGGCAGTAACGGAGGCAGAGACAGAGAGAAAAAGAGAGACATTGCAAAGGATGGACGAGGGAAGAGCAGAAGGGGGTGGTGGAGGGAACGAAAGGGACGCAAAGGGTAGCAACGGTAGAATCGCGATGAGCGGCGGGGTGGAGAGAGGAGATACGAAAATGGAATAAAGGAAAAAAAGCTTGGCTGCCGAGTAAATTATAGGGAAAAACGAGGTGGGATTTGCGGCATTGCGAAGAAGAGGAAGCCTCGTAACTGCGCGGCGGAGGACAACGACAACCGACGACGACGACGAAGACGACGACGACGACGGCGACGACGACGAAGACAACGAGGACTAGGTGGAAGAAGAGAATGAAGGTAGAGGGAGGGGAGAAAAAGTGGCGCCACGGCAATTCCGGACTCATCAACGTTCCCTACGGAGACTATACGGAGTTATTGCGCGAGGATAGTAGGATACCCGCGAGAAGTTGGCGCGTAAAGCAGATTGAAAGAGAGTCCGGCGCGATCGCATGCGCACGTGTGTGTGAAAACTCTTCTTCTCCTCTTGGCCGTCTTCCGTGCGTACGGTAATTGACGAGAAAGTGACGAAGAGAGCGGGCGCGCGATAGGGAGAGATAGCGCACAGAGGGCGAGCGCGCGGCGCGGCGTGCAACGGGAGGGAAGACGCGGAGAGCGAGAAAGAGAGAGAAAGACAGAAGGAGGGGGTAGACACACAAGTACAGTACGCACCTCTCTCTTACGTGTTACGTGCGGTCAGTGCGAGAGGCTGCGACGTGCCGCGAGCATGCGTCTGCGACGAACGGCCCTTAAGGCGAACGAGCAGCACGCTGACTCGCCTTCGTCGCGGTTGTCGCCTTCAGCCTCGTTGTCACCGTCATCGCCTTAATCACGCGCGCATCACCCACCATCGTCGCTGTCATTATCGTCATCGCCATCGTTACCGGTTGTCGTTGTCGTCGTCGCGAATGTTCCGCTTGTCGGGGAATCGGGTAGTATCCACGCGAAAGGAATCCAAGTGGAACACGGATGCGTTGCGCATTAATCGACGAAAAAGGGATACTCGGTCCGTCGCGATATAGTGTCCGTACTCCGTCGTAAGGATTCGCGTTACATTTCCCGCTCACGCAGCAGCTCACGCGTGGAGCGCATCAAGTGAATATGAAGCTCGCGGTTTCGGCCCGGCCAGCCGCGCGTCGACGCTCTGTGCTCCGACGAGCGTCACGAGTATTGTGCGTACATTTTACGAGTGCCAATCAGCTAGTGCGCTCATCGCGATGAATGTAGCCAGCGGTCTAAAAGGAGGCTACTCCGTGCGATTCGTTTGCAACGTTGACGTATCGTAACCGCGTGTCTATTATTGATACGATTGAAATCAAAAGATACGATTGCGCGTTCGAGAGAGAGAGAGAGAGAGAGAGAGAGAGAGAGAGAGAGAGAGAGAGAGAGAGAGGGAGAGACAGTATCGCGATTGCGGAGAAGCATCCGTCTTGATCTTGAGAACACTTGAAATCATCAAAGGTACTCGAGAGATGGAGTCGTGATCGAAGCCCGCGTACCTTCAACGTCAAAGATCGTCCACGCGATCGATACATGTGTGCGTATCTCGCGTGATTTCGCATTGCGTTTTCAGGATCATAGGACCATCTCGAGTCCGTTCGCATTGGAACGATTATACAAATCGGCAAACTGGACGCGGAGGTTAGCAGTGGTGGCGGCAGTGGCCGCAGGGGTGTCAGTCCGACACCCCTCAGCAGTATAAACGTAAGTCTCGCAATCCATCTCATTCTCGATCATCCCGAATTTTATCAAACTTTGTAGCAATATTACAACAAGATCGCAATGTTCCAGGAATGTTGCAATGTTATAGTAACAATTGCAACGTTATAGCAATGTTGCTACAAGCTTCTGTGCTTCTGTACAAGTTGTCGCGTTAATTTTAATTTTTTTCGTGATGTCATGAATTTTTTTCTCAGATATCATTCAACTCAGATATTATTGCTGTTTTTCTATTCTTTGAATTTGCAAAATAACTGCGGTCAACAAAAAAAAAACCAGCTTTGTAACTGTTATAAGACTCTTCAATGATATTGATTTTAATACACTGAAAAATAAGATGTAATAACCAATGTAAGAATAAGAACAAATTATATTTAAAAAATCTTACACAGCTCTAAAGCTGCTTTTTCTGTTGAACGCAGCCAATATTTGCATAAAATAAGAGGTTCTTTTTTTTTAAATTTGTATACATTTTTATTTACACTTGTAATCATATTTCTAAAGACATGAATTAATTTAATTTAAGTGGATATAAACTTTATACGAGTACTGTATAAATTTGACGATCGCTTTAATAATATTCCGCTTTTACGACAATTTTGCCATCATTTATAGCGCCATCTTAAATTAATAAGAATTCCACGATCGTCTTTACTCATCATTTTATGAGAACCTCACGGATACTTTTAGAGTCGCTTTAATTTCCTCAAGTTTCCGCGATCGCGTTTAATTTTGTACCGACACGATATTACGAGAATCTAACGATCGTGCGTCTTAAATGAGATCTCGAATTTAGCAGCGCGAAAATGATTTCAGAATTTGTGATTTTTTTTTATCTTTCCTCTATCTGAATGAGAAACCCATTAACATTTCTATTCCGACATGAACCTTACGAGGCTTGAAATAAATCTTTGCCTCCGCCTTCATTGTTTTCTTCCTTTGTGAGAATCTCACCAATAATTTCGATCCCGTTACGACTTCCTAATATTGTTTCCAACCTTGCCTCTTCTCCATAAGAATTCATCATTCACGAGCGTGAAATAACGTAGTCAAATCAAGAATTAATACTCCCTACTTCATTCCTTCCCAATTTAGATCGCATGCACCTAGATAATTGTGCTAAATGATTTTCGAACATACGATCGATGCACGGTACTTGCACCTTGAGCGTGCATATAATTGGTGGCCTTATATACGTAAAAGGGAAATATATGTAAAAGGGAATTGCACGACGTATCGTGAGAAATTAATGCCAGCAAGTGGCGTCCATAGAGGTGTCTCTTTACCGCATCCGGCCTTCCCCCTTTTGCGGAGTCACCACTAGTTAAACACGACGAGAAGCTCATGCGAAAACGACGTGCATTCGACGTGCCATCCGACCATCCGTGACACACTCGATCGATCTTTACTCGTGGAAGTGACCTGCACACGGCGAAACAATGGGAATAGAACATTCGTCGCGAGCGTATTGACTACCTCGTTTACCTACTCTGCTCGTTTCTAACATCAAATCGAACCGACCGCCATTATTCACGGCGAGGTAAACTACAAAGTGTTGGCGTATTTTATATTTTAAACTACATTATCCAGCTTTATCATTCTATCTCTTTTAGGATAGATTTTATTTAAGAGCAAGAGCGATACCTCCATCACCTGGATGTCTTTGTTCTTTGTACTCGTACTTGTCTCGCGATCAACATCGGGCATCAGCACGAGATGAAATGGTATCGATAAATGTCGCGATGAGTGTCCATGTATGGGGTCCCGCAAAGTTTTAACGCGTCTGGTCCTCTGGAGAGATCGGCGAGGGCACACAGTTCGCTAGTTGCCAGCCAATGTAATAAACGTTACTATGTTGCTACGCCCCATTCACGCCCCCCTGCCATACGTCGGCCAAAGAACGATTTATGCGAACAACTATGCGCCGACATATAAGCTGTTCCTAAGACGTTCCTAAGATCTGCGGACGTGATAAAAATTTGACGTCTCTCCACGTTTACGGTTTTAATTGCACAAAGAACGAGAGATATGAAAGATATGAAATAAGAATATATCGTATCGAGTCCTCGATACGGTAAAGCGGACAAAAATAAAATATTTGAATTATAATATATTCCGTGAAGGTTCCGTGTTTGGTCTTATTATTCCGTCAATCTTATTCGATCACGCGTCCAGCTTGAGAGCGACCATGATATATATGTTGTTGCATTTTAAGTTAAACGAAGTTATTTAAGATAAGTGCGTGCAAAGACGACGAATGACGTTGTTATGATGATAAATTCCCATAGACCACACAGTGATAATTATAATAACGATGTACATACGTACTTGGAAGCGATTAGCACCCATTCAGGGTGTAATTAGCGGCACGATATAGTGCTGAAGAGATTACATAAGCTAGACAGTAAAGTTACATATGTCATTACCTGCCCCTCTATATAGACCAATTATATTGACAGATGCAAAATAGATCAAAATTTCTTTATTTAAGGAAAGCAAAATACAATAACATCTGTTGAAAGGCTTTGAAATGTAACAATATTCATATTCGAGGAATGCAAATCCTACCCCTTTGAAAACTATATGAAACGAACCGTAGCGCAACTCGAGTTTAGGCTGCTCGAACGGGATACGGGCGAACTGGTTCGAAACGGGTTAAAAGATGAAGAACGCCGCACTGACACCCGTCCACACACCTCCGCGCCAGTTTAATTAATTTATGGCTGGTGAGAGGCGCCATCGGACAGTTACGGTCTCGAAGGGGCGGGTTGAAGTAGAAATAACATTCGCTAGTTCGATCTGCAGACTGCAAAAAGACATGATGGAAAAGGAGGGAAGGGAGGAGGGGGGGGGGGGTCAGTGGACGAAAGAATGCAGTCAAAGACAAATTAGCGATTGTGAATGCACGACAGCTTGTGGAAAGCAACGTGCACGAGTAAGTCACAATTCCAGCGGTCAGAGCGGGTAATTAACCCGACCCTTTGAAAATCCACGCGTGCCCTGCGTTGCACATCGGGGCTCCGTACCACTCCCTCATTAGCGGTTTCCCTCCGTCGTGAACTTTGCACCTGCAAATTGCCACCGCCATTTGCGAGCGCAGAGAGGTGAGCCGCGGTAGGGAAGGGATAGAGAGGGAGAGGCCTAGAAATCAGGGATGCAACGGATAAGATAGTCTCGAACCGCGAGAACCCCGTTGCAGCTGTTGCAGATTACGGCGATACCATCGGCCGCGGCGAGATGCACCCGGTGCATTCGAGCAGACGGTGTAATGATGTAACGACATTGAAAAGAGCTGAAGAACGTCAAGAAGTAACGAGATTGCAATGATAGAAGAAAGAGTACGAAATGAATGGTTCTATATAGAGAAGGAAATGAATAAGAAGAAAATTCAAGCTATTAAGCACAGTGGCAACATAGAAAATTTTGAAAATGTAGTCATGTCTGTCATTACAGTGGCATCAGCAAAAAATTAATTTACTATGCAGTTGGGGTAATAATACGCATTAATTTATTTTTTCAACTTCTATTTACCACTCGTGAACTGTGATTCGTGCTGTAGGATAGTACTAATAGCGATACTAATTAAAATACTATCACCGACCGCATCTTTCCTTCTTCGCGGAATTCTCTCGTTACGCTTTACTTTTGCTTTTATTCTTCACCGTTATTATCCGTTACGCTCTCGCTGGGGCATCTTTTTAATCGAAAGATCGTATCGATTTAGGATCACTGATTGCAAATTGTACGCTGCCACTTAATTTTTTTAATTGATAATGTCTGATGCTAACGTTGATTAATAATTTGTTTAGAGAAATACGTAAGCCTCGCGCCCGGTGATTCGATTCGGGGACATGCGCGTGGAATAAAACGACCGCATTATGCAAACAGAAATTCGATCTTGTCACTTTTGATTTACGAGATTTCTTGAGATGACATGGCAGTGTTTCGAGGGCGAGGAAGGACCGGAAAATGCGGGACGCGGTGAATTAACGCGAGAAGGCGAGGGATGGACCGCTGCTGCGAAACATGAAAGAGAAAGAGAGAAAGAGCGACAGCTACCGCGACCACCAACTATTTACATTCTCCGGATAAGTGCACTATTAACTAACCTCGCGCTAATATCTACGTTTTCTACCTCATTATGTTAATTGTGGGATCAGCGACCCTCGAGGCCACGAAGGGGCACCGCATCGTCGCCACTACACTGCCGGTCCACGAGTTACGTGGCGCTTCGTGCATTTTGTACTTATTTTACAAAACACTGTATATGCATGCACTGTATTGCGAAAGAAATAACGATGAACATATTCTCTAAAGTTAAAATCGAAGTTTTTTTTTTAAGCTTCGACTTGCAAGGACAGAAAACGTTTCATGACGAGAACATTATTTTCACTTACAATATTCTTATCATTGGAGACGCGATCTTTAAAAATTCTTTCTTAACTGTAAAGTAATTCCTCGCACACGTAGCATGTCATTTTCCAGGTTAAAATCGAAGGTTTTTTTTTTTAAGATTCGATTTTCAAGGACAGAGAACATTTTATCGTGACAACATCGTTTATTCTCACAATATTCTCATCATTCGCACGCGATCTTCAAAAAATTCTTTCCTAACTATAAAGTAACTCCTCGCACACGCAAAATGTCGTTTTCTAAATTAAAATACATTTTTTTTAAAACTTCAGCTTTCAAGGACGGAGAACGTTCCATTGCGACAACAAAATTGTTTTCTCTCGTAATATTCTCGTCATTGGGACGGTTATCTTCAAAAAATTCTTTCCTAACTATGAAGTAACTCCTCGCACACGCAGGATGTCGTTCTCTATTTGTACAGGTAGCTGACAACACCGCGTCCACGATCGTAGCACACGGCACGTAGAAACGAAAAGAGAGCGGCAAAAACGGCGCCTTCGTCGCCCCCGGCAAAGACTGGAAGCCGTTTCGTAATCGCGGCCTGGATCATTTTCTGCACGACTGCCCGGGAAATTAGATCACCTACCTCTACCTCATCCCGGTAGCGAGATCTAGGCAGGTTTCATCGCGCGATAGAGGAAGAACTTCTTATTCTCCTTTCGTCCATTTTTTCACTTCATTTTCTTCTTGTTCATTCGACTCCCCCTCGCTCGATTCGACTCTCTTTTTTCATCTTCTCTTCTTTCGCCAATCTCTGCACTGTCAGAGCACTTCTTCCACTTTCCATTGCGATGTTCTCTTCCTTATAGCCGCGCAGGTGGCCGCTCGATATCGCCTGATATCGACAAACTCGTTGCCGGTGATTTAGCAATTAGTTACGTTTCTTTCTTTTTTTTTTCTTATACTAGTATATCGATATGTTGACTTGTTTCTCAAATTTTTCTTCTTCGTCCTCGTTGGATCTCGCTGTTTTTCGATAAATTTATAATACCGTTAATATGCGACCCGTTACTGCTATCAATAAATATTGAGTACCCTGATATTTTGCACGTCTAACAATCTTTTTTTATTGCTGAAAAAGAGTACATCTAGTAATATAATAATTATATATATATTTCAAACGAATAAAATCGTTGTACAACGGAAATTGAAATGTTGTATAAATATTTAGAATAATTTCAGTTTGTGAAATTACACGGAAAGACGTCTTATAAAGTGAAATAATAAATGCGCCGTAGATTTTTCCCGTACATACCCCGGTGAAGGTAAAGAGCACGATTAATGACATACAAGCACGTCCGAGCAAGCTTCGCAGGCATTTGTCGGGATACAGACAGTTTGCAACGCAAAACAAAAATAAAAAGATATAGCCGCAATTATCGGTGCCCCGAAAAGGGCGCACGCGGAGAACTTTTGCACACACATCATGTGAGATTAGTCGGAATATCGAACTCCAAGCCCGTTGAATTATCGGATCGCGAAGAGACCTGTGAATGCCGCTCTCGCGGAGCTATACGGTCCGGGGGATTATAGCGACTTAAAATCTCTCCTTCATCACTTCTCCCTTCCTCCCTCCCTTTCCCCGAGTTGATCCTCTTCTCCCAATGGATCCTTCTGCCCTTCTTCTGCTCCGTCTTCTCCGTTTTCTTCTTCTTCTTCTTCTTCTTCTTCTTCTTCTTCTTCTTCTTCTTCTTCTTCTTCTTCTTCATCTTCATCTTTCTTCTGCTCTTCTCTGGTTCTTGAGGTCCGACTTTGCTTTTGGTTCGGGTCGGGCGTAATCGGTTCCCCGAAGCCAGTGCTCATTATCGACCCGCCGGCCTGGCAATTACCTGCGAAGCCTCTTTCGACTTCGTGTGTGCCAGCCAGCGCAGTTTCCGACTCTACGCGAGACCTTCCGAGATCCGTCTCGACGGAAGTTCGAAGAGCAGGAAGAGAACGAGCAGAAGGAAGTTCTCGCTTTAGCTCAGGAGTGTATCAAAGTTCGATAATAAATTTATGACATGCTAAAGACTCTCTCTCTCTCTCTCTCTCTCTCTCTCTCTCTCTCTCTCTCTCTCTCTCTCTCTCCCTCTTTCTCTCATTCCAAATTTATCTATGCTGCAATATAATGATTAAGTACATTTGAAGTGAACTTGATCGAGCCTGCGATTTTCACTAACTACTCAAATTGGGGATAATGGCAGACAACATCACGCGTTAAAATAGACTGTCTAAAAAGGAAATACGAGCAATGCGGCAAGACGATCGCTGATAATCACCAAACGAGTTTGTGGTACGCTATAATTGCGGTTGCCAAGTTCGCACCATTTACCGGAAGAATATTATGCAAGGCATAAGAGGGAAGATGCATTTTCTCGTGGCGACGAATATCAGATCGGCTTATTTCGTATT
Source organism: Atta colombica (assembly GCF_001594045.1). Taxonomy (NCBI): domain Eukaryota; kingdom Metazoa; phylum Arthropoda; class Insecta; order Hymenoptera; family Formicidae; genus Atta; species Atta colombica. The sequence goes on along the minus strand of NW_017259306.1, from coordinate 2,213,778 downwards.
TCTTCAGAGAAATACACGATTGTTTAAAAACGTAGCGAAGAAACGAGAATTTCTTTACTTATATAGTTACCGCGATTTAAACTTTAACTGCTTGCAAAATAAATATACTGCGAAATAAATTATACATCCATCATTTATATAGTTTCATAAAAAATACACTGAGGAAAAATTGTTCATTTGACTAAATCAATTTAGTTTGTCTTTATTTTTTTCGATAAAGAATGTATGTATTTAAATCAAATATATTACTTATATTTGATTTAAATATTGTACTTACATATTTTTCAACAAAAGAATTAAAGATAATTAAAATTTAGTTAAATAAATTTAGTTAAATAAATTTAGTTAACAATTTTTTTCTTAGTAAAGAAAGCCAATTAAGAGCCAACGTGTCGGTACGCGCGTAAAAAATATTTATTATATTAGAAAATTATTAACTTACAGACGTTGCCAACGTTTTCGATTCTTCTTAAATTAAAACAAATATAAAATTAATTATTACTAACTCATTACACAATTAATTACTATATTACTATAATATATATAATATATATAAATATTGTTTAGTCATAGTTTAATCACGTATTAAAAACGCACAAAAAGTTGGTCACCACAATGGGTGTGAGTTTTCAGAAAAGATCCAGAAGCAAAATGTGATATGACAATGATCAGTTAATAAATAAATCAATCAATGTATAAACGTCAATAATATTACTGTTCTAACTGACACAGTCGCAATAATTTTTCTCCGATTGTATTCATCAAAATCACAATCATTTTATTGGATGTCTAATTGGCGTTACATTACTTGCCGCAAAAAATTTTTAACTAATAATAATTGGCATTTTATACATTGGTTTATTTGTTAATTGACCATTGTCATCCAATATTTTGCTTTTGCAATTCTCTTTTCTGGGAATTCACATCATTGCGGTAACAAGATGACCAGTTTACAATTTCTTGTTTTAATGCATGACAATTATGACTCAACAATATTTATATATACTAAAGTAATGCGTTAATATCTTTTTATTTATCTTTCTTATATTTTTTTTTTCGATGTAATTGTAACGAAAAGATACAGATGATTGCAACGAAATGATATTCCACATCGATTTGATGAAATGAATAAAAATTTTAGTATAGAAATATTTATATAGTATAGAAATTTTAGTATAGAAATATGTATAGAATTAATTAAAATGTAAATATTATTATCAAACTTTTCCACATAATTCTCATATATGTAATTTTAAACAATCCACTTTTAAGAGATCAAGTTGTTTCTTGAAAATCCTTAACTATTGTTACATTAGTGTTATCACTTGTATGAGTTCGCAGACAGGAAAACTAGTAAGTGATATCGACAAGAATAATAAACGCAAATCAGATAAAACCATAAAAGCTTGTTATCGCTCCAAGTAATTGTCTTAAACATAGAAGTACATTTGTGTCACCGTAATTATATGTATAAGGTAAATTAAAAAAAAAACTCTTTAATGGAATAAGATCAATCTTCTTTCTTCGCATCTTTCTTTCGCAAAGGCATATTTCTTATCGTTTCTTTTCGTTTTATTTCTACATTCAAAGTTCATTCCGGGCGACTTTCCAGTTTCCGTTGCGTCGACTCGAAAAACTGCGGACTTTAGCGGACGAGCGTCGTTCCACTTCGTGGAAGAGTCCGTTAGTTAAGTGCTCGCGTATCGCGCGAAGTCGTGAGAGTACGACCTCGCCGAGAGAAACGAGTAACTCGCCTTGGCAAAAGGCAATTTTGTTGATAGCGAATCGTCGCACTGTCGAAGAACTTCGTAGTTGTTTCTAAAAGTTGCGAATATGACTGTGCTTGCGTTTCAACGTGGTTGTGTGATAACAAAAACTGAAAGAATTAGAAACATGTCATTTTGTGTGGAAGGAAACTTCCAAGAAACTCATTATTTTGATAATTTAATGATAAAGAAGCCTATCCTCGCTTGGATATGAATATAAACGCTTGCAAAATATAAATACCAGAAATTTACGATCGCATTTACATATATGCATCCATCTTTGAATACGAAGAAAGTGTCTATTCAAAATTCGAAGATAATTAACGGTCTTATCAATTTCATACGAACGGAACGATAAAAGCTTTAAAGGCGGAGAAGCGGCCGATCGGCAGATCTCGCGTGGCCATTTTACGTGTCGTAAAATTACGTTTCCGAGATTTCCGAGAAGTCGGCCGGAAGGGACAATAAACATAATCACATCGCAAACTGAATCCAGACTCCGGCGGCATGCGGTACACCCGTTACCGGGCCGGTAATGACGTATAATTACTTTCCAGCGCATCGCATAGAATCACCGCTCGATTTCGCATGACGTCGTTAATTTGCACGGGGCGTCGGCGTTAATTAATACCGGTTCTACATCGTGTAGCGTAAAACAAATAAATCTTCGACGAAACGTACATGCCATCACAAACCGCAACAAGACTTTGTTATTTCGCGGTATGATGAACGACGAACGCCTACACCTTCAACGTTACTTCTAATCCGCAACAACACCTCCGACTATCCGCGTGTATCGCATTTTACAGAATCACTTGACCGTCACCGTTATCGCCATTGTCCGTTTTACTGTCAAACGTTTCAATAACACAATTGCAGATGCCAATTACGAAGTTGTTGCGTCTATCAATGTTCGTAATTTTGTACGCGCGAAAAGATATAAGATGGTTTCTTAACCCGTAGTTTACAGGGTTTAGCGCACGGTAAGACTTGTGCGGTTAAAAGCCTCGTGGCTGGCACGCAACGAGAAAAGTGGCACCGCGTTCAGAGGTAATAAAACTCGCATTACACGGTGCGTAATACGTGCGTAAAATATTCGCGCATGTAATACAACAGGAATGGGGATCCAGATACTGCCCATCTTTTTAAATGATTATTTTCGAATTCGCAAATACGTTGAATCTTGATATAGCTACGTTCTAAAATGAACAATTACAATTACAATTTTATCAGACACTTTATCTTTATCACGCGTATGTGATGCATTGCCGAACTTTAATAATTTCTGAAAGAATACGAGCAAGATCGTGGATACGAACAGAAAGGGCGGAGGTGGAGGAGATGGGAGTGGGATGGATGTGGAGGAAGGCGCCAGCAATTCTTGGTACAGCCAGATCGTGTTCCTAGTGCGGCAATACCGGTATCCCTTCATTCCTGAGTAATCGCCAGGCCCAAGGCACACACTATCCACCATTCGCCATTTTCTAAATGCGTTGGCTTAATGTAAGCGCGTTACGAGAGTCCTGCATTCACCAGTTTCCCGTTTTGCTAGCAAAAGTTTTGGCTCTCTCGACCGCTATGATTTTTTATTAACACTCAATCTTTTGCTTGCTTTCGCAAACTCGAGAATCATAAAAATTGCTATTCAAATTTATCCTCATCCTATATGTATACATATTCCGCATTCATGTGATTTTGTTTCATCAATTCTCGCATTGAAATCCATATTCGGGAATCGTCAACTGTCAGTCCAGAGAGAAGGAGAGCGAAAACAGAGCGTGACACGTCGCCACTTTGTCCAGTAAATTCATCGCGTTAACGAATTAGCTCGAAGCGACAAGCTCTGGATTCCAGAAATTCAGAGATCGAGGTTCAACCACGGTAGGATCGGCCTTCCCGGAATGCGTTCTCGTAACAAGACATCAAGCTAATAATACACTGACTTTGGTGCTCGAGTCGCCGACGAAAGTAAAGCACTCGACATTAATTAATTGTGCACCACCACGTCGCACATGTACGCGTTTTGCACTCTGCAACTTCGTTTTGGTCGTCGACTATAATGTTTATATGACATGTTGTTAAAAATATATACTATTTCATGTTGACACATGAAGGTTCTGAATGAACCGAATTTCCATGTAATTTCGTGGGAGGGTCAACCTCCCATCTGGCAATGTGCCGGACAATATGACACGATACGTTGATACGGCACAATCGGACCGAGCGTGCGCATCAGATGACGGAGCTTAATCACCGTCGAGGGATCTAAGATAGCGCTGACTACGTTTTAATTACTCCTCGCATCGGACAGAATGACATCAAGATGCCCGGGCGGGCCGGCGCGGCGTAGTGGTGGAGGAAGGACGCGGCTACATGCGGTGCATTGACCGCGCGTAAAAAAAAGAACGTTCTCTTGCACTTTTTCAGTTTGCTCTTAATCAGGATTCGATGCAAATAGAACTAAAACGAGAGGTGATAGCAATAACAACATCAATAATTGCTCGATCTTGTACTTGTATTTTGAACGTGCCAATCCTACACTCAGAGAACCGGTTGCTTTGATTTTAAGAAATTTTCTTTGCACGATTAAAGAAAAAAAGCCTTTGATTTAAACATTATTTTTTTTAATTAAATAAAATTTATTTGATTTAAAGAAATTTTATTTGATTTTAAAATAATGTTTAAAGAAATTTTTTCACAAATCAAAGAAATTTTTTTCTTTAACCGTATAGCAAAAAAAATTTCTTGAAATCGAAACATCCTTTTCTTTGGATGTATAAACGGATTCGATCGTCTTGTGAATCTATCAAAGGACGATTTTTTTCAATCGTAATTTTTTATTTTGTATAATATTTATCAAAAAAAGCGAGAGATTTGAATTATAGCACTACCTTTATAATGTTAAATTCATAATCACTCTGAAAAAAATTTCTGATTGAAAATGGACGAATCAGAAATTTCTGATTAAATTTATTAGAATTCTAGCTGAGATAACCGGAATTCTGGTTGATGCAATTTTTCTAAAATCTACTAAAATTCTTATTTTTACCTGAATAATTACATTAATCAGAACTCTAGTTATCTCAACTAGAATTCTAATAGATTTAACCAGAAAATTCTGATTCGTCTGTTTTTCACCAGAATTACTATTTAATCCAACCAGACCATTTTTCTCAGTGCAGTGTTAAATTACACCCAATTTGAATTACTTTTAATCATATCTATGGGTCTGTTTTTTGTGACTGAATTAGTGTACATTTTTGGAACTTGAAAGTGAAACAGATATATGTTTAACATTTGATGAAAACGAGAAAGAGAATTCTAATACAATCTCTAATAAGAATAAAAAGAATAAAGAATAAAAAACAGACTTATAATAGGTTATCATTGCTCCTACCTAATATGTCATTAATTTGACTAAATTAATAGAATTAAAAAATTAAATTCAAGAAAATATATTAAAATCGATTGAAATTTAATTTATTACCAAGTGCATACGTTAATATCGACGAGTGTTTAATTTGAAACTAATTAGAAACGGATTTATAAATGGAAAATAATGAAATGTTATTTAACTCAACGGATGGGATTAGCATCATACTCGTTTGATATCTAACTGTGTAGTGTCTTGGTAAAACCGTTGGAAGACCATTTTATTCAATATTATCCAGTACATCATAAATATCCGTAAACGGTCATCGATAACTTGGACGCTCGAACGGCATCGTTTGGGAGCGCATCACGGCATCGACGAACGGGCTGAAGAACGAAATCGGCGGGCGAGATCGCGTGAAATTACACGGGGCTAGATCCGCGGCGGAAGTGCATATCGGGAGGGTATGCAACCGCCGCGTACAATTACCTCGTTTTCTACACGCTGTGCCGCGCTGTGCCGCGCTGTGCCGCGCGAGGAGAAAAGCGTTTTCTAAGGAGATTGACGGTAGCACGAATGCGAAGAAGGGAGGCTAATACGCGCGGCGCAACAAGGTGCATATAACGTTATACGAGAGTACAGGAGAGCTATGGCTGGGTATTAAGTAGCGGTATTTACGGAGCCACAATTATCCCCGTTTTCATGCCGATGATCTCTCGACTCAAGCGCGAGCTCGGACTTTGACTACGTGGGAACTCGTCTCGAAGCGGCCGCGGGAGTTCGCGCTCGCTCGCGTTTTCCGTCATTGCCATCTTGGTTGCCGTTATCGGCGTAAAATGCGTAATTATCGTGCTTTACCGGGGATACCTCCGTGGTTTCCTCGGCATCGTTTCGCGCGACCTGCGTGTGGGAGGTAGCGGAAAGTTCGCGGAATTTCGAGCGAACGGACGGCGCGAGGCAGTTCAACGAGGAAGGTTCTAGCAGTCGCACGAACGAATTTAGACCTTTCCGTCGACTTAATTGCTCCAAGGTCGCGCGCGGATGGACACGCGATCGGACAGCAAAATTTTCAGGTAGAGCCAGGATGACTCGATCTCGTGCTGACGAATATCGCGACGATCTAGACGATCTAAACGAGAATTGGATGAGAAAAGTAGACGATCCGTGCTGTAAATACCATAAAAAATGTAATATCTAAACAAAAAAAGCAATTTTGTTAAATGCAGAAGTTAATGTTCACTCTTTCAAAATATACATCTTTATTAGAGTAACTAACTGATATCATCAACGGAAACGCTCGCAGATAAGTATTTTAATTACGATAATCAAGTACGTTAATTATGATAATTAGAAAAATTATGCTTATTTAATACAATTGAATATAAAGATACAAAATCATAGAGAGATTTTTATCTTTGAATGACGTACGATACGTGCATCGGAAATTATCACTAGCTTGAACTACACGCTAGATTTACGTAACAATCGAGATAACTTTTTGCATACCAATCGACCGGACTCTTGATGCGATTAGTTGGCAATAATCCGTGCTACTAACGATCTCGCAAACACTCCGATCGATATTACAGTCAACGTTCCTTGTCGATTTTCCATGCGTAAACCGTAGACTTGCAGTGCGAGAGTTCTTTATTTTTTTTTAAATATTGTAGATAATCGCCTTTTCCAGTTTACCAATATTTTCTTGGCAATATTTTCTTGATAGCCAAAGAAGATAAATAAATGTAACTAGTTTCATTAATAATTTCAGTGCGACGCACGAGTGAAAAATCTTGTAGTTGATTTTAGATCCAATAACACGATAAATTATAGATATAAATCCAAATCTTTTAAAGCGTAAAACAGGAGAATGGAAATGTATAGTGACTTGAGTTATAACGTGTTGTTATATTGAGACAATTGGGTCGAGTGATACTGTTTATCAGAGAAAAACACAAAGTTCAATTTCCGTGATTGCGCCGAGCGATCATCGTGACCGGTTTCTTCCAAACGCAAAGGAAGGTACGCACACGCCATTCCCCTTCTAGACTGGTAATTGCCCATTATCTCTCGCTCTGCAACTTTGTCGACCGATTACAGCGAGGTAATACAAAACGATAAGCGCCGCCGTCGGCGGACGTCGCTGATTGTGAGCCAAAACCTTGCGTAATTTTTTTCGAACAACAATTCACAAACAAAAATTTACAAATAAAAATTCATTCAAATAACAATTTTGTATGTCTTACAAAGAAGACGAATAAAAATTCGAAACGAAAACTCATAGAAGAAAAACAAAAACGTAAACAAAACTCATAAAGAAAAACTCGCAAACGAAAATTCGCGAACAAAAATTCACAAGCAAAAATTCACTAACGAAAATTCTTGCAAACCGTAACACAAAAAACATATAAGTATTTCTGTACCTCGTAAGTGAAGATTACTTTACGACACAAGTAAACGCAAATTTTGATTAACATAGTGTGATTATTCTTACACACGTATAGTAGCAGGTCGAAGAACGAGATATGTAACAGCATATATAGAAAGAGATTGATCTTGAAAGACCTATTTTAATATTCATAAATCAATGTTTAATAAAAGTATCGAGATGCGCGAGTGCAAAAAATCAAATGCAATTAAAACGATAATAAAGCTCGGTATTTATTAATGATAAACATAGTAATTTCTACGCTTATTATAATAATCAATGGACATGACAGACTGGTTTTATGACATTGTAAAAATCATAAATCAATTTGTTTGGAAAAAAAAATATTCTCTTGTTTGAGTTGTCCTGGCGAGAATAAATAGTTAAACGGGATAAAGACGTGATTCTTAGGTGGCATGAATTCGGGAAAGAAAGGAAAACTACCGGGATATCTTCGAACGTGGCTTCCGCGTAACAGAGCTACCAACCGCTGTCTGATCGTGACGGTTTGAAAGGGGCCGACAGAAAGCGTCGTCATTATACACCTTGAGGCTTCGTGTGTATATCGACGAGCGAAAACTTACGACAAGCACGCAATCTACGAATTTCTCCTGTGGCGTCCTTGAAACGGGACTAATTCCCACCCTCAGTCATTTGCGTCCGTGTGTCGGAGAAACATATCGACGATTTTTTTCTATTTTCTCTTTCTCTTTCTCTCTCGCGGTTCTTCTTTTACCTTCCTATATCGTCGTTTAGTATCATTTCTCGGAATTGAAATTACCTTCGTGAGCATTTTTCTACTTCCGACTTACGCAACATCGGTCGAAGAAGTACGAGAGTAGGGACGCATGACGTCAACTTCACGATGTTGAGTTTCTTGGTATCTAATAAGGATTACTTAATCCAACAAGAAGACATTGCCGAAAACTACGAGATTATTTTATACGGAGTAAAAAAATTTTATATAGACTCTGTGGATGCACGATGTCGATGCATATCGGCACTTGGTTACATCTTGTAACTTGTGAGTCCGGGTGAGAAGGTAAGTCGCACGTGAAGGAGATTCGTCGACTTTTGAGTGACGCACACGCACGCCGTTGCGTGATTGCCGTTATGAATACCCTCGACTTGTAGCGTGCGACAAAACGTTGAGACCAAGGAAGGATCGAGAACTCGCATTCCCGCGGATCGAACGAAGAGCAGGATCGTATCGAGATGAAATCTGGGAAATGATAATTAAAAGATGCATCTTTTAACATGTCATGAGTGTTTTCTCTAGTTTGATTTGCGGAGAACTGCGAAAAACATATTTTAATGGATTGGTGCGTGTTACAGCCGATAACGCGTTTCTGATCTCCTATATAGACCTATAATAGACCAATCATACGCGATTGCCTAGAGACAGAAACGATTAGCATAATCGTTGTTATAATTTGATACGGCTACTAAACCGACCACGATTACAAAACGAAAGATCATGAATAATTATATTTGATTATCAACATACTATTGCGAGTTTCGGCATCGTTACCTCGACACGTTTCTAATTGCATTGCAGGAATGTGGCAAAACAAGGTGACAAGGTTCGTGTACGCGAACGTAATTGCTTTGCTCGCGTTTGTTGCACCGGTTGACCGACATGCAGTATTAATGTAAGAGGAGTGACTGGATTCTGCTGAAAGCAACGCTCTTAAAATTGTAAATTAACCTGATACAACTTCTATATTATTTAGAAGAGGCCTATGATTCTGTGAAAACTTCCTGCGGAAGTAGGAAGGGAGAAAAAAAGTGCAAACAGGGGAATAAAAACTCACGTACTCTGCGTCATGGTAAAGTGAATCTGCCATAAAGGGGGAAGACACTATGCTGCTGGCAAAAAATAAAAGTTCACTTGAGTCCTAAAGTGATATACGGTGTTCTCGATTTCCGCGCACGCGTCTGTCCCGCCCTCATGAATTCCATTGACTCAATCTTCCTCGAAACCGCTCTCTCACCATCACGAGGATAGCCCTTTCTAAAATTTCATTGGATAACGAAACACATTTTACGAAAATTGACTATTGAATGCGAGCGTACGAGCTGCAGGAGAATCGCAATTGGAAAACTCGAAACTGTTAATTTTTCACATTTATTTCCATCTCCCAAAGATTATTTCGCTAAATTTCTAAATTTTCAGATAAGAAGATAAAAGTATTATTTTATACTTTATAACACGTTCAAAATTTCTTATTAAAATCGATGAGAGACAGTTCCGATGATTTCCTTGTTAGTCTTATATTTATTCTTTTTTAATGCGAGTTATGTCATACATTTTAATTGAAATTAATTAGAATCTTTTAATAAACGTAAATTAAATTTTACAATGTTAGTAATCGTTAGTAAATCGTTACAAATTTGGCGTCAGTTCCGGAGGACTTTATGAACTGAAAAATTTTCTATTATGTCTTTCGTGTTCGTTTCATGATTTTTTTACATCATAAACGATGAGTGATAGAAATCAAGAGGCCCATGCGGTGGAGGATGTCTCGCGGATTACGAAAACACCGCATCAGTAACGGTGCGCACAATTTACCGGAATGTCCGCATCGATTCCCGCGGTCACGTCGCTCAGAGACCTCTTCCGTTTCTCCTCGCTGCTTCTCCCACCAACCCCCAAACCGCACCGAAATCGAATCTTCCACCGCCACCATCCACGGACGAATCCACCCTCGTGACACTCAACAGTATTCGCCGACAGTGCCACTCAGGGAAACCAAGATGGTTACCGCGTCAGCACTTTGAGTCTTCGAGGATCGTCCCGATGTATCCACCCGCAGCGATATACGCAGACGATCTCGGTAACCCTATTTACTTGCAATTCTACTGCGACAAGCGACGTGCTTCTCTATCTCCAAGAAATTTTCTCGAAAAAAAAGAAAAGAAATAAAATCTCGGCGTAAGTATATATTGAATCTTTATCCGATTTTATACAAATCCGCATTTATATTTCAAGAAAACAAAAAGTAAGATTAAGTAATTTCTTCTTTTTTTACATCTTTAATAAGAAGTAATTGCCAATTGGTGAACCCTATCTCCAAGCGAAGGTAATTTTTACGCCAAAATTTAATTTCAGCTCGTCAGAATTTTTACAGTTGCGTAACGTCAAAACACCCGTTGTTACCTCTCATATTGTAGACACCGAAAATTTGGCTGCTGAGACGAGTCGTTTCGAGGAACGAGCGACATGCTCGCGGATAATCGATCGAGCCATCCTTCGCGCTCCCGCGTCTTCTCTCCCAGCTCGAGAATTTACAGAGGATCGATGCCGCGGAGCAGAGAGCGAAAAGGGGTCGACGGGACGAGGCGGAGGGTGGCCGTTAAGGGGCACAGAAAGAACGTTTAGGATAGCTCTCCGTCGAACGGCCGGATAATAATCCGTGCCGTGTACATCCTCTCCGTTACCGCTGCAGCCACGCTACAGCCAATTAATCCGGCAATCACGAGCGGTTCTCCACTGCGCTCCACCTGGTTTATTTGCCATTAAGAAGGAACGGATACCATGTTGGCCGCGCCATTGCGTCGATGAGTAGATGGGGTAAAGAAGCGAGGAGAAAGAGGATGAAGAGGGCGAGAAGAACGAAGATACGCGCGATTGCGTCGTTGATATTGTGAATGGACGAGAAAGATCCAGAGATTTGGAGAATAAAATGGTGAAAAAGTTTAAACATTTTAGATTTATCGCAGTTATGCCACTTCAGTCTCGTCACATGACATTTCAGAGTTATTTGACTTTGAATAATCCTTTATTTCATTTCCGTGGCTCGTTAGTTTTCTTCCTGTTTTCCTTTCTCAGTTACTCCGGATTTTTCTCTTTCTGCAAAATTTTCTTCCTCATTTTTCCCGCTGCTATATCAACCAGTCCTCGTCTCCATTTTATCAATCTTTCACTCTGGTGGTCGACCAGTTACATGGACGGAGCTATCGCAGCGCTATGACGCGCAAGTGGAACGTACTCTCGAGGGTCGTCATTCATCTCTTCTACCTTACCTCGCCGCACGTCGCGGTCGGTGCGGAGATCGCCATCTCCGGACATCGTCGGAGGTTTTCTCAGTCTTAACGCGCTATATCCAAGGCATCTTCACCCTCGCGGCGAATCGCGCGAGTGAGTTACGGCTCTTTCGGAATAATTCCTATCTATGATTTACACAATGACGGTATCGTGCCTCATTAAAATGGACGGACGCGTACGAATGGAAAATTAGTTATTGCGAATAATTGCGTATCTCGCGATATCGAAGCCGATATTTTATTTCGGACGTCTTCAGTTGCTTTTTAAAGATAAGAGACGTACACCGGCGCGGTGCGACGGATCAAGAGTTCACGACAAATAACGCTACGTGTCTAGCAACAATGACTTATCTCATTCGAGTTTGGTAGTGGAATGAGCGCACGATGGGTAATTTTCGCGGCACTAATTCGGCAAAGCTTCATTAACCCGACGTCGTGCCCGGTACTTAGGCGACGCGGGGGTATAATCATAGTTTAAATTCGGATCCCATCCATTGAAAATCAGTGGCTCTGACCCGCTTCGCAATCAGGATACCGGTTAGGGTGACGGAATGGGTGGGGGCTATCATAGGGCATTTGATCCGTGGCGGGTCATCAATATTACATGAGGGGACCGTCGAACGCGCGTACGATCATGCCGAATGCTGGGAATCAAAATAGTGACGGAGTTTATAGTTGATGAGAGAGAGAAACTGCGCTCTCTCTCTCTCTCTCTCTCTCTCTCTCTCTCTCTCTCTCTCTCTCTCTCTCTTCTCGCATCTGTCGCTCTCATAGCGTGAGTATCGAGTTTAGATTCGAACTCGCACGCATTGCGTTCTCGAATCGAATCGAGATATCAAGGGCTGGATACGCCAGACTCGATCGTATCATTCCATTTGTGAAACTTCGATATTCTAGCGCCTCTCGCAATTTTCATATCTATTAAACCACTCGATATCGCGTTCCGCGCAACAACAACGTATCGATTCGTTGCGACTAGCCGCGTTGCGACTAGAGATACGCGTATCGATATGGTGAGAGTACACATATCATTATGGAAAAAAAAATTTTTTTGCAAAAACGTCGGTTAGGAATTGCCTTTGAACTTTAAAGTCGATTTATAACTGACATTTTTGCAAAAAATATATGTTTTTTTCGTGTATCGATACATGTATCGTATATCCTTAATTGTGATTAGTATACAGTTAAAATACAAAATAAAATTACTAGGTATACATTATAACAAATTTTGATCTGAATTATTATAATAATAATAAAAGAATTCTTCGCCCTACAATTCAATCCACTTAAATGATCTTTCTCTTCTTTTATCTATCGTGTGACTGGCTTTTTACAAGCTTTTTATGCATTCTTCGCTGCAAAGTGAATCGAAGAAACGAATCGTGTGACAATGGGAGAAACTAGTCGCTTGTTCTCGCTAGGACAGTCAGTTCCAGAAGCTGTCCTTTAATAATTTATTAGCGAGCTCGCCGGCGGAAGGGGAGCTCCTGATTGTGTCGTGTCGTCTGTCCCCTGCAGTGTCGAGACGACTCGCCGCGGGTGGTCCTTGACACCAACCCGAGTACTTTGATGCTGTTGTTGTTATTAATACAAGGAACCACGAATCGATTATTTATCAGGGAATAAACTTTATCTTGTCATCTACCTAGTGTTGAAATTGTAAGTGAAAGCGAGCGAAGTGAATGAGCGTCTAAAATACGTGACGAAAGACAGCGAAGAATGTAGATCGATGGCAGAATGTGAAATGTCAACACTCTAAACGATATAGGTGTTGATTTAAAATACCATGTGGTGTCTATGATATAATTTTCATCGTATCGACATGGTGTGGATTTATATAAGATCTATGACGTTAAATTCACACCATGTTGGTGTTAATATTAACATCAATACAGTAAGAATTATGTAGATATGGTGTTAAATTCATACCTACTCATATTTTTCAGAATAAAGAGAGAACATTTAAATTAGAATGTACATTTGAATAAAATTATTTATTCACATTCAAATATCTGAATTTTTCCGCATTTTGATTACACTAGTTTCAAACTCGCATTTGCGAACACAACTATGATAGAAGTTACGCTACGATTTTAAAAAATCGTACACCTAAGTAAATATTTTTATTCTTAAAGTTTTTGTTTTATAATCGTATATGATTGTCTAAGATATTTGAATTCTACATAGTAAGTGTAGTTCTTACTTAATAAAGTTCTAGTAGGTTTTTTTATTTATGTGTCTTTGTTGTCATATATTGTTAATGTTTTTATTAAAAAATGAATGGATGAGGATAGTAGACTAATCACAGCATGGAACTGTATGACTCATTTATTTTAAAATTAGTGACGATTCTTACTTACTCAAAATTTTATTCCTTTAAAGAGATTTACCTTAATAGTAAATGTTGCAAGTTTAATTCCCTCATGTCTAATCTCGAAAACTAGACTCATTCGACATATTTTTGCACGAAACGACCAAATTTCGCAAAAACAAGCATTGTTCTGCTCTACGAAGCGAATGTTTGTGTTTAAAATATATTTTTTACAAAAGTTTTATTAATATTAGGTGTGGGAAAAAGTTCGTGGCGTTTTTCCCGTTAGATGGCATTAAAAAAACGCCACGAACTTTTTCCCATACCTAATATGTAACCAAAGATGTAGCTTAAAATACATTAAGCTTCATTTTAATAATCTTATCTAGTCAAATTATATCCGATCCTGGGACTAGTTGAATCAGATAGAATGCACTAAAAAAATGCATTTTTTTTTTCATATTAATTGTAAATTTCCTCTTATTATTAAAATATTATTAGGTAGTCAAATGTATGTAATAACTGATGTAGAATTCATTTTTTTCTCTTAATTTTGTCTGTAAAAATTCGAAACTGAAAAATGAGCCTACTAGACCCGGTCTCCTCTACTTTGTGCCGCATAAAGATATTTCGAACAATTATTTCCGTAACACAGAGCAGAGCTTATTCGCACGTAGGAACCGTTACATCATCTATTATAATTATCAGTCAGCGACGGCATGCAGTGCGACCAATGCGCGTTAATTTGGAACTCATCACGCGGTCGCGCGAGGTTAACGATCGAAGAGCTCGGACAAACTATCGGACGCAGCGATTGCATCATCGATTATTTACCTCGCGACGAGCGCGCGTTAATAACTATTTCGCGGTATCTTTCGCACTTATCGCACATGCGCCCGCTCGTTTATACGAAGCTATCAATTACGCGGATCCTTAGGGAAACTCGTCTCGTCTTGCCATTAGTCGGCTGGTTATTCGGCCGTAAGTCATCGTGTAATCGGCCCGTGTCAGGACATTAGGCCTCGTCGTACAATTCGTCACAATCCACCACCCGGACTTTTCGCGCACGCGGGAGAAACGTCTCTTTGACTGCTAGATCGATCGTTGAAATCGTTCGGTACTGTTTGCGAAGGTATAAAGGCCGATAAAAAAAGAGAGAGACAAGTGTAGCCCGTTGGGTCGTAAATCGACTTTCGTCGTACATATACAAGCTTTCCGTCGTCGTTTTCATGATCGGGCCCGTGTGAATTAATCCAACGACAGGCCGTTGCGTTGGTGCGCTCGCGCTCGAGCGCCCACGTGTGTACGTGAATGATACATGCGTATTTCGGGCCGCGTATATAATAACAGGTTGCCAGTACCGGGCCTCTCTTACCCTCTCGCGGCCTCTCAAGCGGTGATGTATGCGCTAATTGTGAGGCCCCTTCGCTTCGAGACTCGGTCTCCTCCGTTTCCTCGGCTTCTCCACTCCGCTCCGCTCCGTGCGCAACCGTCAGTGTCTTTTTCTTTCTTCATATACGTGCCTCATCGAGAATATGCCTTCTTCGCATATTCGCTCAGTTTTTGCTTACAGACGAGAATTTTTATTCAATATTCCCGAGTTCCTTTGCCGTAATGTTTTGTAAAGTCACTTACTGAATGCAACGTCGAATTAAAGTTTATTATTACGCGATAATAATGTATAATAGTGACCGGCGTAATAGTGTAATATAAGATGAACTTTCTTATGTGTTAAATATGCAAAGAAATTACTTAAATAAATTAAAGGCAAGATGGAATAATTGGAACGACGCTTGATTCGATTCATATCATTTTAATGTTATCAATTATCATTATCCGTTAAAACAAATTCCTTAATGATTGTTTAAAATAAGAAATCTCAATCATATTTTTATCCACTTAATTCAAGAAATATGGTGGTAGTTGGAATATTGTAAAATTTGAAAAGGGTAACGAGCCAAAAGATTGGATGTTGTGATTTAATTCGATTTCAAAGGATCGATAGATAAGACGGTTATTTTATCTCCGTTTGCCCGAAGGGTTTCGACATATGCGACGTCGGTACGTAACACGATGCATCGATTGCCCGCGGCCTGGCAATTAAGTAATTAAACAAATGTCGAAGGTGTTACGAATGAGTCCGTGCACGCCTCGCGATCACTCGTAATATACGGAGCGAGTAAAGTCGTTGCCAAAGACGTATGATCGTATTACTTGAAAGTCCCGTTGGATATTCATACGTAATTATTAACTGACTGATGATTAATAAGTAATATAAGGGATATATAAAATACTGTATCGAAAGGGTACGTATTTGCAACTTTTTTATTTACGACAACACATCTGCATCCGTTCTGTTAAATATAAGAAAGTTGCAATTTTTAAAAATTAAGGTTTGCATTTTTCAACGGGTTTTGAATTAAAGAAAGTTAGAAAATCGAAATACTTTCTCTTGGAAAAAAAGGATTAAAAATTCTTTCTTTGGCTAAAAAAAGAAGAGTATAACTTTACTATATTTTACTATATATTTTTTACTAAAATATTATTTTCAGCTTTATTTAACAAATATGACAAAGCTTGTGCATCAGTACAATGTAAATATGTATAACTCAATAGAAATCATATTTTAAATCTTGTCATTTTCATGATCGATATTCGTTTACTTGAATTAAGTATTGATAACCTCATAATATTATTTCTATTGGAAACGACAGTGACGGACGCATCCCATCTTTTCTAAATTTAAAACCCGATTAAACACGAATCTCATTCTGGGGAGAAATAAATCGCATGCGTGCCGCTGTTACGATGTTGTGACTCTCAAGCCGACAATCTCGTTGGTACGCAATCGGCCTTAGTAGAACATTAACATCCAGCCCGATCCCGGGTTTAATCAAACGCTAACCGGCGAAGATTTAATCTACCGCAGACTCCCTCGAGAGACCACCCTCCCTGTGCCTCTTTGTCTCTTTCTCTCTCTCTCTCTCTCTCTCTCTCTCTCTCTCTCTTTCCCTTCGTCTCTTCTCCCATTCTTGCCCTCATCCTATGTGTCTCCTTCTCTCCTTCTCTCTGTCCCGAGTAAGTAATATAATCACAACATCGGGGTGGCATCGTTATTTACAGGCACTCCATTTGCGGTAGCGAGCGTCGACCAACGAGGTTGCGATCGTGGCGACGATATTGACTCCAGCTACAATTAGGGGATAGGCTCTATATGCGCAAGTTCTCGGGGTTACACGCTCCCTAATGCGCCTCGGGGTTTAGATCTCGTTTCTAATGTGATTCGGAAGCGATATTATCCCGCGCGACACATTGCTTTCATAATAAAAGAGGCAAATGGAAAACATGCATAAATCTGCACATGTAAAATCTGTGCGACAATCAATCTTATAATCTGGAAGTCAATCATGTAATCTTTTTCCTAGAGCGAAAATGAGAAAAGTGAAAATTTTTGGTACACATGTGTGTACGTGTATACTAAGAGAAAGATATTTATTTGTGAAAAATATATTTATTTTTCTATTATATTTATATATATTTATTTTAATATATACTAATATATACTAATATATACTAATATATTTATTTTTCTGCTAGAATAACTTTTTATTTAAATACAGCAAAATGAAATTTTACACCTAGAAAATAAGCCATCTATTTTCTTACAATTATAATGAGATATATTTCACAGAAATATGTATGCTGTCAGCACAATCAAATTTTTTCATCACTAATAAATCGAAGAAAACGTCATGAGTAACATTTGCTTTAGAATACTTTGACATTTTTTTTTTAAATTGTCACTTTTCACATTTCCGCTCTAGGGAAAAAAATTACATGATTGATACCCAGGTCTGGTTGGCCTGGTTCTGATTCCTGTAGATGTAATTCGGCGCGGATTAATCAAGAAGTCGCAATCGCGGTCGGAAAAAGAAAGTTAGTTATGGCCTCGTCTTCATGGCAGAAACTTTAATACACCGGTCGGAAAGGCGATCCTATCGGTGAACGCTCGCTCATCTCGATTAAGTCGTTCATCGGTGATTTCGATCTACTGGCAGCTCTGGTTAGCCTCGCGGCGAAGAGGACAGTACCTTTGTCGCTCCGACGGAATCGATGGGCGACTACTACCAAGCCGCGCACACCAATTAAGCAATTAAAACGTCATGCGTCCTCCTGTCCATCGGCGACTTCGAGGAGCTCTCGCGATAACCAGCAATGGTTATCTCGACATGCGATTCAACTGCCATCAGAAAATTAAGAATGATTCGAATGCATTAACCGCTAACGCATTACGAAATCGGACTCGACTTATTTGTATCGCGGCGTCGCCCTTAGCGCCTAATAAATTTCACCTCCCACTCGAGTAATACATAAATCGAAATATTTCTAATATATTTTTATGATGGACATCTCCCCGATTAATCTTGAATACGAATAATGAATGTTCGGATCCACGCGGCGATAACGCGTAACGGTATGACATACGCCACAACTGAATGATTATGATGTCGTGAAAGGGGAAGGGGAAGGGGAAGGGAGCTGCAGCGGATGTCGCCCCGAAGCGCGAGGTTACAGCGATTCGTCGGCACGAATCGCGGAGGCTACGGCCTTAATTCCAGTAATCTTCGCGTCAGAGCTGCTTCCGATGCCGCAGCGGCGGTGCGCGATGAACGGCGATGCTCCGCTGGTGAATACTGGGCCCAAGTCCGATAGACGGAAGGAGTCGATCTAAGCGAGAGAGCACCGAATAATAACACACGGGACTGAGAAGAGGAGAGCGTCAGCGTACCGCAGTATTTATAAGACATCCAAGTAACGCGGGACGAGAGACGCGCGAGGGCTGAACACAAGGAGGGCCCGGTGGCCGGCCGCGGGAGGAAAGGAGGGGAGGGATTCGATAATTACTACCGGGAGTCTTGGAGGCGGCCCACGGAATCCTCCTCCCGCAACGAGCGCAAACGCGCAATTATTCCCCATCGCCATCCGACACTGGGATCTCCGATTCCGCGTTCCCTGCCCCGATAAAGCGTGTACTCCACGCGCGCTCACGCTTCGCGCGGATGCCCCGAAGAGACTCCCGGTGTTCGATCGTTATGCGCGCCCCCGATATTATCTCCCTCGCTCGCTCTCAGTAGCTCTCGGATTTCCCGTGCCCGACGCGCGCGTGCCGACGCGTGAAAAACCGAGGCTGAAATGAGTGAGAGGCGCGCTCCGATGAATGATCTGATGAAAATCCTTTAGCGCACTCATTCCTTTTTTCCGCTCATACATCAATAAAGATTTTTGTCGCGTACCATCATTTACTTGTTAATTATAAGATCTTGCCTGCCTCGATGTCTTGTCTGATATCCGACTGTAACGAGCACGCGTCTGATCCTTGTTAGATATGAATTATGAGGGCACACGCATAAAGAAGATGTATACGCAATGTCGCAATCGTCGGGTTATCATAACGCGGGATCGTAAAGAATAAACCCGTATAGTTGCGTTATTTTATGAAATTCGTTTTACCATAATCTTTTATTTTATATAAAGCGTTCTTTCATATTTTCCAATACCTTTACTTCTCGCATCGCGCAGCGTCTTATTTTTCACAACATCTCGCACCGCGTATTTTTGGCGATGGAGCTGGTGGAAAGCTGCGCTATCTTTCTGTATTCGCGTTACGGAGCGCTCCGTCTTTGCTATGTGTCACGGACGGATGAACGTGGTCGTAATGGGCGTGGTACTCTGGCATCAGAGGGTCGCAACGCATCGAACGTGCGTTTATTTACGCGCGTAAGCGCGCGCGCGCGCGCGAGCCGACGCATGACACGAGTCACGCTTCATCGATAATGGAATTTTATTAGAGAATTAATTTTTAATCGTTTGCATTAACGTTCTGATTATATAATAGACATTGCAGCAAACGCTTCGATTAATATTAATGAATCATATTGCTGCATAAAAAACAGATACTTTTTATAATATACGCGAAAAAAAATACAGCTGAAAACTTCACTGATTCAGCAAATCTACAGTCGTAATATATAATCAATTTTTTATGTTAAAATAGCAAAGTTGACAACTGAATAACATTAGCGATTTGTTAACCATCAAATTTTCTTAGTTATCGATGTTGAATTCGTGTAATAAATTATAGGTTTGCTGTATCACCTAATTAATTTTTTTTCTATATGTATAGATATTATAGAATAATAATAATAATAATAATAATAGTAATTTTACCGTTTATACTTACAATTTAGATTTTAATAAAATTATTAAAAAAAAAAGAAGAGAAAACAAAATACAAAGCGCTATCAAATTATCAAAGACAACAGCGAACAGAAAAAAAATTAATTGGATAGTACAGCAAACCTGTAACTTACTGCACAAATTCAATATCTACAACTAAGAAGATTTGATGGTTTAACAAACCGCTAATATTATTCAGCTGTTAACTTTGCTATTTTAACATAAAAAAATTGATTGTCTATATATTACGACTGTAGATTTGCTGAATCAGAAGTTTTCAGCTGTTTTTTTTCTGTGTGATACAAGACTAGAGAAATATGAATTAAAAAATATTTTGAGACAAAGTATAAAATAAAACATGCAGCATTGCTCAAAAATCTTAAAATTTTTAAAATCCATTTCTTTTCAAACTTGATTTATCATTATTATAAACGCTGCATTAATTCTCTTCTCTAGTTAATTATTTTATTTCAATACTAAATATATAACAGAAAGAGCGTAAATTTCGTAAAAATCGTATGTATATATATATATATATATTTTTTTTAATACAAATTTTTAACAATGACATATTAGATACATTGTGTAAAAATTATAAATTAATTATGACTCACTTTGACGGTCATTTCGCAGAATTTCCACAATGTTATTATATCTGCAACAA
This sequence comes from Atta colombica, assembly GCF_001594045.1. Classification (NCBI taxonomy): domain Eukaryota; kingdom Metazoa; phylum Arthropoda; class Insecta; order Hymenoptera; family Formicidae; genus Atta; species Atta colombica. The sequence continues at coordinate 2,192,955 of NW_017259306.1, read as the reverse complement.
AAAGAGGAGCAATGATTAATATAGTATAAGTGTTAATGTTTTAATAACAATTTATCATGTTTAAAGACAGATTTTTTGCAATAATTAGAAGACAGATTGTCATAATACGATTACAATAAAATTAGGACAGATTAATTTAATTATTAACTCAATATGCGCTAAACAACGGCTGTCTATCCGAAAAGTCTTTAAATAATCTACGCGAAGCGCGAGAGGATCAAGATTCTTGTCGGACAAACATCTTGACGGGTCGTAAAGACCTATGTTATATCACCGCGGGTCCACCTCCAGCTGAGTTGGGCACGATTCACGTTGTTGGACAATATACGCGCATTGTGCGTGTACTGATATCAATCATCAACGCACAGGTGTCGTGCGACACGTCTAATGTCCATACAAATTTTGTTGCATTGTCGTTAATGTCGAAAATATATTATGCCAACGTGTATCAGCAACTTACGCGTTACGATTATCTCGGAGATTTACTATGTTGCACAGAAATACGTTCTACGTATTGATAAAAAGTCTATTCGCGTTGCTTGAATCTTTAAAAATTTTTGCGCTCAGAGTGAGATAATTGAAATAAAGTGAGATAAAGTGAAATAATTGGACATTGAAGAGACGAATGCCAAAAAGTGCAAGTAGCGCAAACAGACCTAAAATGCTTTTTATATTTCTTTAATAATGAAAAATAAAATATTAAAGATATAAAAACAAATTGTTCCAGTCTCAACTCAAGATTATTTTATATAATAATAATAATTTGCGCGCGAGCTTTCACCTTCTTTCCTGACCGTCTCTACTACATCGAAGCGATAATTCATTCAACCTTACTTTGTAAGTCTACCTGCCCATCCACGAGTGATATAGCAGCATCTCGACGATAGTGAATCACCAACGCGCCGCCGATGCAACGCTATGGCGAGCCGAGACACTTCGGCTGTCGATGACGTGACAAAAACGACATTGGCCAAGCACGCGTGTTCTCGAAATTTAAAAGAGTGTCCGACCCCCGCGGCGCGATCAACGACGTCGAACGTTTCACTGCTTCGCAATGTCAGTCGTAAGTAATGACAATACGATGACTGGACGGCCGCTAAACACCTGCATTCACCACCTTATCTCGCGGATCCCGCTGTTAGGACAGGTTTTCGCTATCGTTAACCATTCTCCGCGTATGGACGATAGTTCTCGGACGCTTTGGGTGGTCTCATCGCCGATAATCTTGACGCGACTCTTGACGCCTCCCGCGCATCGTTTTCCATCACCACCAGCGATCCAATCGTGACTTCGCCCTCGACCGAGCCGTTCCGCGTGCACGGCTCTTAAATATCTGCCACTCGATAGGGATAGTGTCATTTCCGAACGAAAGTTCCCCGTGCGATATACGATACATCGCCCAGTAAAGATTTTTTTCTTTTGCGCACAGGCTGCTTGCTTTTCCATCAAGGCGCCGTTTCCTGACAGTTTCGCGACGGGATGAGCAGTGGCGAACGAGCGTAGCTCGGAGTAAAGCGAGAGGGGCTCGTAGACCCAGGATTGACGTAACTTCCCGAGGCTCGTTGAATATTTATCGCCGCTCGCCTTGTTTGTACGCCGTTCTGCCTCGCTTGAATTTAAATACCGTGCCTTTCGTACCTTCGCTCGTGCGTTTCCCTCTTCGCGAGCAACGATTCTTTCTCGCCTTGCGGGATTATTTATAGAAAGGTGATGGGAGCGCGCGGCGGCAGTCTCGTTGCTCTTCTCATGTAAAGCGGAAAGCCGCGCGAATACGAGCGGAACACGTATCCGCAAAGTCATCACGCTCGTCGACACGATCTCTTTGCTCCTATATATAGAAGACGAGTGTTCGCTGCACTCAATATATATGTATCTTTTAAATCGATTTTTTTTCTCTGACTTTCGTATTCTACAACGCATCGTACGTAATATTGGATGCATATGTATAATCAACTCACAAAGTATTTCTCTGCTCCACTTAATATATACTTATTGACGTGAAAGAAAAAAATTTACTAAATCTCTTAGACATATTTTTTTCAATAGTAGCTAAACATTTACTTACATTAAATAAATATTTCCTCGATAAAAAACTAATAATTAAATTAATGACTTTTGTACCAAATAAATATATCTTTATATTTAGTAAATATTTAATACTATTCAAATATTTATTATGAAATTTAGTACATTTTTTCAGTGGACAAGTGTATTCGCCTCGACTATGAATAAAATAACTCGGTGCAAGCAGACTATTATTATCAAGCTTGCGAGACCGATCCTTTCATTCACCGCATGATTGACATTAATTACCGGAACACAATCGGCGGCTTATCTGATCCCAACTTGATTCTCGATAGCGAGATACCGCACCAAGTTCGCCAGGACGCGTGAAGTAAGATAGGGTCGGAAGACGCTCAAAGGGAAAACCCCTCTCCGCAGTGGTCATCACCGCGAGGCGAGCAGAGCGGCCGGTCGACCCGGCCGCGGAACCTCGTCGAAGACGTCGGGAGAATCCGTGGCGAAGCGGGAGAGTACATACACGCAACGGAGTTTCTTCTCCCGCGGGAAGGCGTGGTCGGTAGACGCGCGACGTCCATTTGTCTCGGGCGCCTCCCGCACCAGGAACGCCCTCGCATCCCACGGGCATCGATCACGTCTTCCTCTTACCAGGCGCATCGCGCCGCGCCTCTATCTCTCTTTCTCCCTCCCCCCCTCTCTCTCTCTCTCTCTTTCTCTATGTACATTTTACACGCGCATACTCGCCTACACGTACATCCTCGCACGACAACGCGCACGAGCCACCCCTCGCTGGTCCCCGATGGTACTGACGTTGCCAACTTTTTAGAATGGAATTCTGGCACAACAGGAACAAAATTCTAATATTTCAGAAAGGACAAACGCAGTCAAAAAACGAGAAAAATGAAAGAGTTTCGAAATTCGAAACTCTTTTGCAGCGATATTGCGAACAATATTTGTTCCATATGGTATACACGCATTGATCGCCAGAGATTTCTCCAGATAAATATTAAATAGTTTATCCGAATTTTTATATCTGATTTGGAGCGGACCTTTAAGTTGTAAGTTGTAGATATTAGCCTGAGAGTCATTGCTGTACGTTAGAACCTTCGGACACTCCGCCAACTAGGTCGCTTTTGTTCCGTTCACGGCCGATCGCGATCTGGCTTTCCTTGCACTCTCTTCAAAGTCTCTCTCTTACAAAAATCCGGTTTTCCAGTCAGTAATAAAGTTATTCCGGTATAATAATACGCGCACTATATCTCGATGAGAACGTATATATGTAGAAAGTTACGGGTTTGTACAATGTGATTAAAAATTTTAATGGCGCACCGTTCCAGTCGATCATAACTTCAAGATCTCGATCAAAACGGCAAACTATAATTAAACGGTCCTTTTGTATTGTCATGATTTAAGGAAATCAATTTTAACTTTTCAATCAATTTTCGAAGACTTTAAGTTTTTTGTAATAATAATGTAATATTAATAAGAGAAAATATAATACATATATAGAGCAAATCACTTCGAAATCGAAGAAAGACGATCTGGAATTCTTTATTTCTTACATAAGATTGTTATTAAAAGTAAAAAATTTCTTTAACCTTTTCAGATATTATTTCATATTTATAATTTCATATTTATTAATATTAATTCTAATATTGCTGATACACAAAAGAAAAAAACGAACACTGTACACTGTACACTGCAGTATTTTTAATGCTATTAAAAATCTATTATAATATTCTCTTTTTATTTAACTTGTACAGATTTAAATAGAATAAAACGTAACTACAAAAAATTAAATGAAAAAATTAAATTATTTTCTTCTAAACATTTGCTTCTTGAAATATTGAAAACAAAGTGTAAAATCGTTTTTTATGTTGCCCCATCGTATTGTTGTTAGCGTGGATAAGTTAATAAGTTAATTATCTTTTATAAAACCGATTGCTCCAAGTTTTGTCCTTTTGTTATTTTGTTTCAGCCGGTAAGTGTGCATGATGCCTCCTATGCTGAGGCGAACGAACGTCAAGCGTTGATCACTGGATGGCTGTCTGGTTACGCGCATGGCAACTTTCAAGTAAGCATTATCGGCTATCGTCACCGCAAGTACATACTGTTACTCCATAAAAGGAAGTCAATCCAACGGTTTTCTACTATCCACTAGTTGAGCGAAAATCCCTCGTTATACGCACGACAGCTATATCTATTGATTTTCAATTTTACGTGTTTAATAGTTTCGATCTCGTAATTTTTCACGCTCTAAGATCGCGATATCGCTCTTACTAATTTTACAAAATGCAAATATTCGCGCGCGGAAATATATCAGGCTGTGAATATTCATGTTGAACGAAACGATACGGTATGTTTCACCTATTAGCAAAATCCGTCATCCTCGATGCGTTTAAAGAAAGTAGACACGAATTTCTGTTATCGAGGAATCATGATATTTCCGCTTATAGTTTTAGTTACGAAGCATTATCGTTCCAAAAGAATTCTACAAAAGCAGAACAACGCTGATGATTGGTGAAAGATTATTTTAGATTTAGAAATATGTAAATTATCTCAAACAAGTGATATAATTAAAGGATGAACGTGTAAACGCAAAATCGAGAGATATCTAACGAAGTTCTCATCCACTTTGCGATCGACGAGAATCCGAGTGGAATGACCGACACTATCGCAGTCCCTTAATTTTTGGTAAGCGGGTGACGGTAATTAACGGGTGCGTCGTAACGCATGCCTACACACACCACACGCGTAAAATGTATGCGTCGGCGTCTTCTCGTCTCTTCCCCATTGCACGCGCGCGAAATGCATACCGGTAACGCGCGGCGAGGTGTTGCATATGCATGCGTCGATCGATATGAATGCATCGTTGCATGCTAAACGGCTGCGGGCCTATCTGATCTGCCATTTTCCTTTCGGCCGCGAAAGGCATCCGCGTGGCTGCGGCTGTGGCGGCGCCGATGCGGAAACTCATCGTGTGAATCCCCGATTATCGTCCGGTCCGCCGCTTATTACCCTCTTACCGTACAATGTGCCAGATCATGTTTGGCTTTCTACCAATTCTGACTCCTGTAAGATTCTCAGTTCATGCGATAAATCATCTTTGACTGAAGAATAGTGGATATCAACAATCATTCCCCGCGCAAAATGCGTCAGTATATCGCTGTGTTAAATAGACTTAAATGTTAGGCAGTTCTATTCAGTACGAGAGCGATTTTATCTCTGAAATTTTGAGATTCCCCTCGTATGTGAGAGAATAAATTTCTTCTCTATCTATCTTTTTCGCACTTTCTCCTTTTTTTAAACTGAGGCATGATTTCTAGCATAGATACATGGATACTTTGTTGCGTTGAAACAATACATCTGTTAGAACTTACGTCAGATAAACTGTACATATGTCATATCCTTAATATTATCATTCGCCTTCACCTGTAATAACAATAGTGCATTCGTCAACAGTAATACGATTAAGAAAATGTATTTCAATGGACAATAGTGTTATTGAACGATATCTGTAATGAGCCGCAGAGTTATTGATGACAGATCGCTGATGCGATCGATAATTGAGACGCTAAACTAACGTAATCGTACACCGGGCTTTTATCCAAGGGGTATCTCGTACAATTATTGAAGGCATGCTATTTTATGACGGAGGATATCTATTCAGAAGATCGATACCTAATTAGGTCGACTCTCGTGAGGATACGATGGCCATGTATCCCTCTCGTATCGCATCTAATTATCGTAGAAATTGACCGACGCTATTGACACATACGAAGATCCGCGGTTTGATCGCGATGGACGCATGTTCGTCACTGTATTTAATCGCTAACAAAGGTCACTAGCAAGGATAAAAAGCACTCAACACAAACATCTATATATATATATATATATATATATAGACTACACTAGAGAAAAAATTAGTGCTTTCAAAGTGGCATTGCTTGACAGCAATAAAATACTTTGTTTATATGTATAACAAATTTAGTTCTTTCTGCTCAATACATTTTTCAGATTTACAAATTACAAAAATAATTATTTATATCAACTAAACGATTAATGGGTATAACCAAACGTTTTTGTTCAATATGGATTACTCAAATATTTTGTTGCTACAACAAAATTTTAGTTTATAGAATAAAACAGTTTTTTCTAGTGCAACATTAAGTTATACTGTTTTGTTCTATGAAACTTAAAATGAATCGAATAAAATTTTTTGGTTAAAATATATCGAATAAAAATATTTATTTATACTAATTAAACCATTTAGTTAGTATAAACTAATATTTTATTATTTAAGTTGAAAATATTAAGCAGAAGCAACTAAATTTTTTTGTCGTATAAAATATTTCGTTGCTGCTGAAAAACGCTTTAACTAAACAGTTTTTCTTCAAGAAACACTAAATTTTTTCCTAGTACATATACTTGATTGCTAATTTCCTTATTTACCGTCCATATGAACATTGACTCTGACACTTATGTATTATAACGACGTAGAAAGAACGATGTAATATAATCGATTGGCTGTAACAGTATATTCGAAGAACCAATGGACCTGTACGGATTATTTTATGCTACAAAACTTCGAAGCATTTTTTGATTGGTCAAATATTAAGATACTTTCTTTCAATCGATCAATCAAATGCTTCGAAGCATTTATATTGCCAAATAGACTGATATCTTATGTAACGTATAGATTCATACAATTCAGACATTCAAAGGATGTTCTTAAAACATCTAGAGGACATTTTATGTTCTAAATCGTCCTCAGGACGTCCTTGAGATAAAGTGTGCTGTATGGGACATGTACTGGTGTCTCCTTTGCTTCACGCTTGCGCATAAATTCTGTACATACTTTTTGGAGCCATGTATTTGAAGCAAGTTAATAGTATAGTAAGATATCTGGTTCAGCCTGTAGAATATGATTCAATCTCTCACGTATCTTTTCATGTATCGGTTCTAATGGTCTCATATTTTTTTCTTTTGCACACAAAACGATGAATAGCTAAATACCACCCTTTTCAGGTGCTCGCGAACGAGAAGATCTTGAAAGCTCAAGAGTTCCCACGTATAAAACGTGAGAGTAATTTTTTAATTGTTACGCGGCTTTTCTGCCGCTTTTAATAACACCTTGGCCTCCGAGTTGCCTATTACGACGAGTGCAAGACTATCTCGTTTTGGCCCGAAGGGTTCAAATCTCCCTCGAACTGACTTGAGCGCTCAGACGCGCTCGATTTTTTAAGTGACGAGGGTACTCGGTCATATATCTCCCTCGTAGGTCCGCGAAAGTTTCGACGTTTGCACAGCCCACGAAATTACACGTTGTGAGGTACAGGGTTGCAGTGATGTTTTTCATCATTACGAATATGCGTTCTCTTTCTGCCAATCGTACAGTTAATGGTGGAACTTCTACGAGAGAAGGGCGCGCGTTAAAATAGTCTATTAAAAAAAAGTCAACATTTCATTCTCGCAACCGCATATACTTAGCCCATCCGTCTCTCGTATATCTGGCGATGAAAGTACAAACTAAATCACAAACGAGATTAATGGATAATAATTTCCTCTCTCCGTATTTAAATAGCTTGCCCCATGTGTATCGTTCTCATTATCAATCATCGGCGTCGGCTCGCGCACGGAGGACCTTAAAAGCCACAGAGTTCAAGGAGGACGACCTCGAGAAACGTTATCGTAGCTGGCTTGTCGCGCTAACGACTGGTAATATCCCCGCGATGGGACTCGCGTTGTATCCCACCGTCATCTTTACATCTCGCGCATTTCCATACAAGAGTAGGGCCATTTGAATATCCCCCCCGTGTGCATCGCCCCGCACGACGTCCCTAGCGTTCTTTTCGCTCGAAACCAGACAGTGCGTATTCGCTCCGGCGAATTATATAGCCAACGTCGAAGCGTGGCGATCTGATATCGACCTCGGTCGACGAAGACGTATAACGGGATGATGCGGGGAGAGAACGGGACGAGGAGCAGAATGACTGGCGAAAACATATTAAAATCCATCGCGAACCTACGCAACTGAATGATTCGTCCTTCCGCTCGTTGACGCGCAACTGCGATTATACCTGAGATTCACGATTCATTTACACGCGAAACACTTATACCGATATATGTAATTGAATTTTCGCATGAAATTGTTATTTCTAAAACAATACTTTAATAATCAATTGTTGCATAATATTATGGTCCCAAGATTATATTGAAGACTTATTTCCAGACTGTTAATTTGAATTTTGGACAATGTTAAAGATGTCTTTTTTTAACAATTTAAAACAAACAACTTAGTTTAATATAGTCTCCAAGCGATCAATAGATACTAATGATATCAAGTAATAATATTGATCGTCTAAGAGCTAAAAATGAGCGTCGATCGTCAAAAATTGGCATCTTATTGCGCAATAGCATGTACTTAGAGATAGACCTATTTTTTCAAATTGCACAATATATATTGAAAAATATTTCAAACAACTTTTAATTGTTGACAAAGTATACTGTATAAACCTTTAATATTACCTCTAAACGATCAATAATATTGTACAATTTCAAATATTATTCAATAATATTGTTCAGTAATATTCGTAATAATAATTTAGAAGTCGCTTACATTGAAAAAAAAAGTTGCTGTTTCAAAAACATATTAATTGATTCAACTAAATGTAACGGTCATGGACTGTCAAACAAATATTTCTTAATTCAACTAAATATTTGTTAATTCAAACAAATAACATGTTTTAAATTATAAGATTTTATTAATCTAAATATATAAATATTTGAACTAAATAATCATTACGAACTAAATGAACTTAGTCAAGTTTACAACTTTTTTTTCAGTGTAAAGAGAGTACTAATAATAATGTACTAATAGTACAAAAGTTTGTAAAATGATGCTATAGACAATGCATTCATATATATACTTGAAAGACTGTAAGAATAAATAAGATCTAGAGAGACAAGCAAATATTAAATATTAGTGTTCACTTACTAAACATTTTTTTTTATTATTTAATAAAAAAAGATAATAGGAGTTTATTCAATCACCTTCATCTTAATAAATTAATCTATCAAAGATAACATGCAAAAAATCTTAAATTAACATTTAAAGATACTAATCACAAATAATGCATTAAATTATAACACAAAGTGTATCGCAGTTTTACTATAATTTCCATCTTAAGTTTGTGTTAATAGTAAAAACTTATATTGAATAATAAAGATTTTTAAATGAAGACCTTTTTACTTGTTTCTAAGCCTTTTTTAATCTTGTAGTCTTTGTAAAATAATATTATTAAACGTTTAGAGAGGCCGTTTTCGATTCTAGACTACGAATAAAAGAAATCTGAAAAAAAGTATCGACCGAATGGTTTCTTTCTTTGTAATCGACTCCAGCAACCGGGTGCCGAATCCATCCCTCACACTCTTCCTGTTAATTCTCTAACATTTTTATCCTGCTCTTTCCTCTTCTGCCTTGTGTTCTTCCACTGCGGCGCGAGATGGACCAGCCGAGATAACACCGCGAGCCCGGTAACTGCAGTAATTGTCGGTGATTAGAGGAGTCATAATTACTGGTCCACGTATAACGTTACCAAGTCCATTCATTCTGGTCTGTTCCTTGTCGGCTTGTCTCTTGTACCCTTCTTCAGATATATCTCTGCGTACACGGCCTCAATCAGCCACGTTGATTTTTTAATAACTTTCTACATCTTTCTTTTTTTAATTAATGCAATATTCCGAACGTAGACGAAGAGAATAGATTTTTTTTTGTGTTGCAAAGGTATTTTTTTAAAACTATTCTTTAGCTACTATTGGCTGCTATCGTATAGTGTCAACTGATATTTAGATGTATCATCACCAAATTAAAATTATAGATACGAATTCAAATCCGACTTTGATTTCTTTGATGTTGCGATTGTATTTGCTAATGATAATCCGGATTCTCGTATATCGAGGAGCTCCCCTTCGGCATGTCACTCTTTAGTCCGGATTATAAAACTACGGCACAATATACCCCTGATGAGTTTTCTCTCTTTCTCCCTTACGTTGCACGAGTTTCTCACTGATGTGTAGAGAGTTATTTTTGTCAGTCTTCTTTCGAAAGCTCGGCAACGGCGACTACGGCGACGACGACGACGACGACGACAAGCGTACTCGCGCGTAGATGTCGCCGCTGATGACAGACCGAAGGTAATAATTATTACAGTGCGCGAATCGCAATTACAGAGCAGGCGCTGGTTGACGAGCACGAGGAGTCGTCGCGCCGCTTGGTACGCGGCATCGCGGTACGCCGATGAATGTAACCAGCATGCAGCTCGTATTCTACACACGTATGTGAAAAAATTGCTTTTATTAGTTCCCATATCACAGTATTGATCTTCGTCATATAGTTCACTCGACAGCCATGGGATGACATTTGCTCGCAAACGTAATGACGTGAGAACTTTGAAGTAACTTTGAAATTTAAAACTGAGGCTCGTGTAACATAACGCAAATGTAATTTGTCAATTGCGACTGTCAATTACTCGGTTTAACAATGGAAATTCCAATCGCTCTGTGATTCACATTATAGGGGGGCGCTCCTAATTGCGGAAACATTCCGTTTTTGTCTTTCATTGTATTGCACTTTTGTCTCTATTGTTCGGAAAATGTTTTATGTTTTAACAAGTTTGGAGAGAGAGAGGGGGTGAAGGGAGGGGATGGAGGGAATGGAGGGGGAGATGGGGGAGGGAGAGAGAGAGAGAGGGGAGAGAGACAGAGAGAGAGAGAGAGAGA